>NC_081414.1:349925713-350010163 GCF_030272615.1 Cryptomeria japonica
TAGAGTTTAGGGTTGAATCTAGAATAGGGTTCAAATATGGCCAGGGTTTATTACAATTAGGATGAAGGTTATCTTTCAAATAGTCCTAGAGGTAGGGTTAGGTTTAAGGTTTAATTAGAGTTATAGTGAGGGTTTCATTAGAATTAGTGTTAACTTAGGATTATGGACACTTAAATTTTTATTCAATTAGGGTTTAATTCTGGTCAAAATAATATTAGATATATAGTTACATGTAGGGTTGGGATTAACATTAACCCCTAATTTAATGAGGGTTAGGTTTTAATTATATTTAGTGTTGAATTGGGTTTATCGTTAGGGTTCTATTTTGTTTTAGTGCAAGCAATATAATTTTATTTTGTTTTGTGTTAGGGTTAGGGCCCCATTTGGTTTGGGGTTAGGGTTCAATTAGGTGTAGTGTATGATTTGGTTTAGGGTTAGTGTCTAACTTGGTTTAATGTTCAATTGAAGGATAGTTTTGTGGTTCAGTTTTGTTTAGGATTATAGTTTGATTTTGTTTAGTGTTAGGGTTAGGTTTTAATTTAGTTTTAATTTATTATTACAGTAGGTTTCAATTTATTTTAGTTTATAGTTATGGTTTAATTTGGTTTAAGGTTAAGATTAAATTTAGGTTTTAACTTAAGTGGGGTTACAATTAGGGGTTTGGTTCAATTCGATCGTGTTAGGGTTTAAAAGGTATCTTTTGGTTTAGGATTATGGTTAAGTTTCAATCTAGTTTAATATTCAATTAGGTTTGGGTTATTTAATTTTTGGTTTAGGGTTAGAGTTTAATTTGTCGTAGTGTGAGGGTTCAACTTGTTTAGTATTTAGGGTCAATTTGATCTATGGTTAGATCATTCAATTTTATCTACTGTTCAATAAGGAAAATGACTATTATTTGTGTGAATAATTAAATTATTTGTAAACAAGTATTATGGACAGTTTATATTATTTATATATCATTTATCATAAAGTTGAAACTTTGTGTTTATATTAAATTAATAACAATATAGTATTGCATGGTAGTTATTGCATAAACAACTAAATGTAATTAAATTGATTACAAATAGAATGATACAAAAGGAATCCATATTAATACCTAATCTAATACAGTATACAAATTTAATGTTGATCACACGAAATAATGAATGTTTATGGAAAAGTATTACATGAATTTATTTCTAAATCTTTCAATCTATTGTCTTTATCTTTTCTCTTTGCAGGTTGTTTTCCCTTTTTCATTTTTTCATAGTGATCATATGTGAACGGTGGCATTATTCTCAATCCTTGCAAAAAATTTCCATGAGATATATCTACAAATGCCATTCCTATTCTTTTAGTTGGTCCTATATCAACTATGACTTTTCCAAGTGTCAAACCTTGCGACTTGTGTATTGCCAATGCCCAAGCCAGTCTCAATTGTATTTTAACTGTACAACCTCTTTGTCTTACACTGATGGGAATTGTTTGTGGATTGTGATCATTGAACAAAAAATCGTGAGTAGTTATAAAACTTAACCATTACATATGTTGGTGGTTCTGGTGGCATACTTCCAGGTTTGTTTACAATATTTTGAATATAACCTAATGCTCCATTTACAAGACCTGCTTCTATCCATAGATTAGAAGTTAGCATAACTCTTTCATTTTTGCTAATCAATAAATCCATATCAATCTCGTCATGAGAACTTTCTTCGGTTGCATTAATAGTTCCAACTTTTGTTGCACTACTGCATGCAACAGGCTGTTTGAGAGAATATTTCTTTTTCTTGTTATGATTCTGAACACTATGATTTGTGGAGAACAAATGAACATCATTGTCAAAGGCTTCATTGATTGTTGTACTCATGTTACTATTTTTTCTTGACATTAACAACTTCCAGTCATCAATTGTAGGTTGTGATTCTCTCAAGTTTGTTAATAGCAGATGAAATTGTATTGGTTCAATGTCTTCTCCATCCTCTCTACAAAATTTGTCTAAGGTAACCACAATTTTGAAGTCTTGCAATAGAATCTTTGCTCATATGTTGCTATCATATGTCGGTTTGTATTTGATGGGAGGCAGTTGACCCAAGTCTCCAACTAAAATGATTGAAACAACTAAAAAAAAATACAAACCTAATTTTGAATGTTATATAATGCAAATATGGAAATTTCATTCATGGATATTACATTTATTACATTCTAAAATGTTTTTTATAATTCATGGCAATTATGAACATACCTGGAAATCTTAGATCAGAATTTTGTGAGAATGCTCAATGAAAATGGGAATTGATGTTCTCTACTAACTTCTCTCCAATGAAGCTCATTTCACCAATAAATATATACTTCACATGTGATAGTTCTTCTTGAAAAGTTGTTAGTCTTGTTCCTTCTAATAGAGAAAAATATTTAATTGGAATTCTCAACTTGGAATTAATAGTCGATGATCTTATCTTGAATGCTACTACTTCAGTTGGTGAAATAAACAAAAGGGGAGATTGATTAGGCATTTCTACACTTTTAGGACTTTCACTAATCGCACCAATCAGATAAGACTTTCCTATTCCTTTTGTTCCTTGAATTATCATATACAATGGCATCCTATTTTCATTCATATGGTAATGCGATATAATTATGTTCAATGCTTTCTCTTGTTTCTCACTCAAGCTACCATAATTGATATATTGTTTTATATCATCATGTATAATGCATATGTTCTCTCTCATTGTTTCTATGAAATTGATTGCTTGAGTTGTTTAATCATCACTTTGATATTCGTTAGACCAATTTGTTTTTCTATCAATATCCCTTCTTCCCAACATATCTATTTCTAAGAGTTGCATTAGATCATGATGATGTAGCCTAGATATGATTTCCCAATCATGCTCTG
Organism: Cryptomeria japonica; assembly: GCF_030272615.1. Lineage (NCBI taxonomy): Eukaryota > Viridiplantae > Streptophyta > Pinopsida > Cupressales > Cupressaceae > Cryptomeria > Cryptomeria japonica. The sequence goes on from NC_081414.1 coordinate 349,928,586, forward strand.
TCATGTTTTCTTGAATGATTCTATTGTCTTTAATTTTTGAATCACTAATATTTTCATTGTTTTTTGTAGTTATTATTCGCTCCACATGCCAAGGGGTATAATTGAGTGACTCCTAGTTTGATATTATGGTGTCATTGTTGTCACATATATCTCTTTCCATGTCACGAAATGGCTTGTAAAGTAACAATTCTGATAAACAGAAATCAATTTTTTTTTTTGATGCACGTGAAGGAATGGATAGAAACCTTGGAAACACTTTGACAATAGATTATCTTTTCCTAGGTTCTCATTTGTTATATCTTCTCCATTGAGGATTATATATCCATGATCTTGCTACATCAATAAGTGTGATAGCTTCCATTGAGTATGGCCATATCCTATATCCATCAATGAATGATTTCGTTTGTTCTTCATTATTATCTTCATCACATACATCAACGAGTTTGAATACTTCATGTGAAACATTTAGATTGACAAATCTTTTACTACTTTCAACCAAGGTAAGTTCTAAGAGCATATGGCATGTTTCTTGAGCTCCAACATCTCTTTCTATAATAGTTTCAACCACGAGCTTCTTGTATGCCTTTGCTACTATATCATCTGGGTTTTCTATATTTGCAAGATGCAATAGCATTTGATGGTAGTTTTCTGAGCTCTTCTCTGCTTTCACTACATACTTTTCAATGTACTTTATCACTGCATGTTTTCAGAGAACTAGTTGTCAATCTATATTAGCCCTCCACAATTGTAGTATGTAGCGGTTGTTTGAATTAACTTTGTCATCATTTCTTGTTGGCTCAAATTTCTTTTCACTACTCTGTATGTCTTGATATAATTTTGATCCATGTAAATTTAAGGCTCAGGGCACATTGTATCTGCAATTTTATTTATAAATATTATTTAGCATTTTTTTCAAACTTTTACATTTCATGTATTTATAAAATTATTTATTATAAAGTAATTATCTACAAACCATTCTTCCTTGTTTATTTCCTAAACATGCACCCTCTCTACACATTGTATGTCTTTGTACTATGTTTAGAATTTCTTCGTAATCCTTATCAATATCTATCTCGGCAAGTTGTCTCGTGTTTTTCAAACATTGATGTTGTGCAAATTTTTGGAATGCCTGCAATAGTAAAGATGAATGTATTAGTTTCCTATGTAGAAAAACATCATATTTACATTGGATTACATAAGTTATGATTGAAACTCATTGTAATGATACCTGTATGTTTCATTGATGAACGTCTACTCTTAGATTCCATGCATGAACAATGCTATGGAAATATCTTTTAGCAATCTTTATTTCTTGTTCATTAGACCAATCTATACTGTCCATATTTGGTGCTCCATGTATCCATAGAAAACTGTGCACATGTGGGGATACTCTATGTTGCCATTCATATCTGCACCAATAGTCTTTGACATTAAATCTCTTTTCTAGTATTTCTTTTCTAAATACAGAATGTCTTAAGTGCATATAGTGGGTGACTATATGAGGATAGTTGATCACATTTTGTTTCCAATAGATTTGAACTTTGCGTAGAGTTGTTGGTGCTATTCCTCGTATCAATGCATGTATATCTGGCCAATACAAGTTCGCAACACTGAGTGTAAATAATATTGTCGATGTTTCTATTTGATGGAGCATGTAAGATAGTTTTGCTCAACATTTTGTCCAATATGATCTGGTTCCTCTCAATGTTGTTCCAAATCACATCAATTTATCAATCATTCGTGAGTTTGGTAAGTTCTACATATGTTCGCACAATTAATTTATTATGATAGGAAACTCTCAAAGGTTCCTTTTTGCAAATATAACGGTTGAATTTTGTGATTTGTGCCTCATTATCATGTTCATCATGTAATATCAAAATATTGGGTGTTTTCCAAAGCGGTGGTCCCAATACCGAAACAAATGTGTGACATACTCATGTAGATATACTCATCTTATTCTTGTTTCTAACCAATCACACCTACCATCAGCAAATAGAGTTGGAAATGCCATGTCAAGTAAACCTGTTGTCGTGTCTTTATTGATTGGAGATACACCAATTCTAGGCTAATGAATCAATGTGGGAGGATCTTCATTTGGATTATTCACCCATGCCTGGATTAATTCTATTTATCTTTGCATGTTAGGTAGTTTTGAGGCCATTGATGTTGTGTGATCTATGATATTATAATCACCTGTCTCTACAATTGGACCAACAAATATAGTTTGATTTGAGTCAAAATCAAATTCCATATGCACAGTCCTTATTTTGTCAAAGATATTTTGATCAAAATCTTTGTCCAAATCATGTAGGGTATTATGAGAAATTGCAACTCCTGAATACAACTTGTCATGCTCAATTTTGTATTTTAATGCTTTGTAGACACATTCTCTATTTATTGTAAAGTTATAATTTATGCCACACTGATATTTTCCTCAAACAATTATTATTGGCAAGTCTTTGATTAGATGTGGCAGAATATTGAAAATTCATTCAATATTTTATGGAAAACTTATTGTGTGTCTTTTATACCTATATTGACCACTTATTTTATGTGTGACTTGTAGAATTGGACTTACACATGCAATCAACATTTATTTTACTTGTGTAAGGTTGGAAAGTTCTTGTGGTTGTGGTGTTGGATCTATATTGTTCGACAAAGAGAATCTATTATTCCCTTGTTCCCAACAACACATATAGGACCTTGCGTAGTGTGATACACTTTTATGCCATGGTAACATTCTTGACATATATAACACATTGCTGGAGAAACAAAGTTGTCTAATCGGTGTCGAAAGTCAAGTTGAATATTTTTCAAATCATTTTGAAGAGTTCCATTAGGATTGCCTTTATTTATAACATTATTTACCATTCCTAAATTCCTTTCAAGTAGAGGAATATGTTGAGTATTTTGAGGTATATAGTCAATAAATATGGATTCTTCATTCTTATAATTCATTTGAATGTTTGTATGTGATTGAAATCGTTGTGTTTTGAATGATTGTTGATGAACTTGTTGTGTATCCTCTCTCTGAGAATGAGATTGAGATTGTTGTTCACAATTTCATTGATAACCACTTCCAATTATATTAAAACCTTCTCTATTCTGAGCTTCCAATTCTCGTACTACTATTTCTGCTCTACGTCTATGATATTTGTGCCTTTCAATCACATTATGTCTTTGTCTTTGTTCCTCCCTTTCAACATCTATCATTTGTTCACGTTGTCTTCTACGATATTATCTTTGATAATCCTTCTTATATTGCCTCCATTGTTCCTCTTATTCAAAATTCATTCTTCGTCATGGCATCACTACAGGAAATTTTAGATTTCAACAAACTTATTAATGCATTTTAATTTCAAAAATACCAATATTGTCAATTGAAACTTAATACACCGTATTTGCTAAAGAAATGTTCTAAACACAACATTTCACAAAAAGATCTACATATTTCATGTATGCATTTTATCAATCTTTATTAGATGTTTAAAAATATAAATATCTATACGAAATTATCCAATTGACATCCTCAAGTGCACTATAAATTATAGTATAGCAAATTAGACAATTTCATCACATTCATAATGAATTAGTCTTATAAGACTTGGAAATCAAAGTTGCGAAAAATGTTGACGATGAGTGAAATGTTGAATATATATACAATGTGATAAATGGATATCATTTAATTTTGTTTAGTGACCAATTAGTTTCAGGGTAGGGTTGAAATTGGATTAGTGGAAGGGTTAGGGTTTGCAATCAAATTAGTTAAGGGCAAAGGGTTGAATTGGGAGTAGAGTACAAATATGCATACAATTTAATTAGAAACATGATTAGGGTTAAGGTTTCATTACAGTTAAGAGTTAAATTTTATTTCAATTTTTTTTAGAAATTTATTAATATTAAAACTTATAATGTTATGCTTGATTAGTATGAAGTTATTAATATTGATATTAACATTTATTTAATTAGTCATTTCATATTATTAAGAAATTTCAATAGTTTATGAAACTAATTATCATACATTTTGTAATTTTGAAAAATATTATATCTTTATCATTTAAACTCTTAATGAATTGGTAAGATGAACAATTTTGTTTATTAATTCAATATTAAATTAATATTTCATTTCTAAACATTTCGTTAATACTATTATTTGTGTTAATAATTAAATTATAAGTTAAGATGTATTATATAATATTAATATTATTTATATTTTATTCATAATAACTTGATTAATATTAAGTTATCAATAATGGTTTAACATTTTTTACTTTATATTTTCAATACTGTCAATATTGATGAACAATGTCAATATTGATGTGATGAATAATTTAAATTCTTGTTTTCAATCAATTAAATTTTTAAAATTATTTATCTATATATCAATTCATTAAAGTAATAAAGTAATTTTTTAATTCATTAATTTGTATTGCATAGATTTTTTTCTTGATATAATTAGTATATTATATCATGTAATAAAAATTTATGAGTTTTTGATAAGGATAAACGGGTTTTACAAGGACTCAAAACCTAAAGTTTTACAACAGTCCGCCAACAGCCAAACCAGCAAGAAACAACAACAAAATAGGGGAGCAACCTTGAACAGAAACAAAGACAAAAGAAATGCAGACAATCAAGACAAAGCAAAATATCTCTCAGTTAAGCAAGAGCACCAGATCCTTGTTCTTTTGGATGGAAATCCTGTTGATTTCCTCAAGCTCCTCCATGATGAATCTGGAGGTACCCTTGTTGCTCCTTCTACTCCTAGTTTTGGAACTGGGTCTAGTGGTTTTGCTATCTCCAACAGCCACATCATCTCCTCCAAGATCTTTCACTAGATCGCTATGGAAGAATCTATAATCACCAACCATCTCATTGATCTTTTCAAGCCCCTCAATGGTGTTGCTCATAGCTTCTTTACTAATGTCGACCAGATTCTTGAGATTTTTCTTAATCTTAGCCATGGATTGTTCCACCTTATCAATCCTTTGTTCATGGTTACATTTCATTACCTCCAGATTCTGAGAGAGTTTTTGAGTCATGATCATGAGTTTTTTCCGGCTTGCTGGGTTAAGGGGAAGCAGTGAAAATTTCAATTATTTCTTTAACCCCCATCTTGATGGTGTTGATTTTGTGCTCAACCCATTTCTAGCAGCGCTCCTGGCTTATGGTGGCTTTCATGACAAGATTCATCAGACTACCATCTTTCCCCTGATTATTTTTCTGGACATTGACAAGGATGTCCAGTTTAATCCCTTGGTCCGTAATCTTTGGGTTGTAATCCTTTGCCGTCAGCTTTTTCTTTTTGGTGAGGTGCTCGGCCTTGGAGATCAGCTTGTTGTTGGTTTTGTATTTACTCACTACCCATCTGGGGGAGTTCTTGTTGTTGAGCATCTCAAGAGTGACAATCTTTTCTTTTTCATTCACAGGTTCATATTCAAGGTCATCAACAGGAACCCCACTATCATCCATGTCCATCATCGAATCAGAGATGTCTTGGACCTCTGTCTGCAGACCAATCTCATCAAGCGAGGGCACAATTTCAAGGGATTTGGCGGGTTCCATGATAGTAGGGAACAAAGATACTCTCAAGGGAGGAGGCAAGATAGTAGGGAACAAAGATAATTTTACCATGGAAAAAATGATTTAAGATAGTGAAATGGTAGGAAAAGATACTTGCATACCTTCCATCAAGGGTGATCTATCTCATTATAAACTCATCCATGTCAGCCCATGGGCCATGAGATATTTCTTATTATAGCCGCCATTGGCCATCTTGGTGACTCTGGAGTGCTCTTTGTCTTTGTCAAAGAAACTTGACAAGTCCTCCTCCCCATTTTTTCTATCCTTGTAAAACCTTCTTCCAGTCATAGCCAGACTAGTGACCATCACCACCAAAGATTCATCAATCTAATATTCAGCACCATAAGCCCTGAGACTCTCTTTTTTCCATCCGTTAACAAAGGCCTCCGTAATCAGAGGAGAGGGGCCATGAAGCCAGTCCAGGTAGGGGATAAGACCACCATCGATGAATTCCTGCCAGACATCTTTATTATTTTTCCACATCTCACAAGTAGAGGGATCTTATCTGTTCTTATCCCCTCCTATCCTGGTCGCCAGGTAATAGGAGATCACTATCGCCAACCAGTCATAGAAAATGGGCCACACTGAAAGGATATCAAAATAGTAGCAGAAAAGCCATACAATGAGATAGGAAAACCAGTCGCCAAGGAGGTTTCTAGACTTTTGATTAGGGAAAACTAGAAAGAACCATTTCCCTATCAACTAAGTCATGTCATGATGAGGGATCATTGATTAATGCAGTAATCATTATGTGTGAGATCGCACAGATTTTTGGAGAAAGCATCCCTACTACTCCACCAGTTGGTTGCCATGTATCCCACTGCCAGATTGGCTAGTAGATTCACCACCCTATTACCTTCTCGGTATATGTGCAAGATTTTGAAATCTGTTAGATCATTAATTATATTTTGGCAGTCCTTGATCAGGCTGGCAATCATTTAGCTAGGATCTGTGCGACCACTCAAACAGTTGACAGTGTTTAGCGAGTCAGACTCTAGCCACACTTTAGTAAACCCCTCTCTTTTAGCCATGTGTATCCCAATGTGGGAAGCACAGGCTTCTGCATAGTGGTTATTCTGGGTGCCCAGGGGGAGTGCCACCACAAAAACCAGCAGACCAAAGTGATTCCTATCCACTCCCCTGCACTCGCCTGGCCCAGGATTTCCTTTAGCCACCCCATCTACATTGATTTTGATCTAGCCCATAGGGGGAGGATGCCATACAACATTATGTCTACACTACTTGGTTTTGTGGACTGGGTTGGCAATGTTCTAATCAATTTGCAACTGATTGATAGTATCCTAATCCTCCTGGAGAGTAGGAATGGGCGAGTCATTCTTTCTGCTGGGGTAGGCATGGAGAAAGTTCTCTTTTATAGCATTGTGTACTCTAACAACCACAACAAAAGGAGGAGTTTCCAAGCCCCTGAAAACTCTATTATTTCTTTGTTTCCAGATGCCCTAGGGAATATGAGGAAGAGATAAATTCCAAAGAACACCTAAGGCCTGATTATTAGAAGTGCATTTCCATTCAAACCACATTCACTGAGTAGAAACAGGGAAGACCCACACAATATTCCAAATGTTAAGGAAGTGATTCCAAATATATTTGGCATAGGCGCAGTGCACCAGAAGGTGGCCAACATTTTCCTCCACCTCTTTACAGAGAAAATATTTGTTAGAGAGAGGAATACCTTTTCTGCAAAGATTATCGATGGTAGAGATCTTGCCCTACATAAACAACTAGAAAAAGTTGTTAATTTAAGGAATTAGGAGTTTGTTCTAGATACCTGCCCAATAGGGGGGAGAAGGACCTAGAGATGAACTTATAGGCATCAACAACTTTGAACTTCCCAAAAGAGGAGAAGTTCCAGAACACTTCATCCTCCCCTTGAGAGCGGGCGATGTGGATGAAATTCAACCAAGGTTGCATAGGTCTCAAATCATTATCAACATAAGAGAGGTCCAACCATTCTCCATTTCTAATGTAATCAGCCACCCAAGTGCCAATTTTTCTGAGTCATAATTCTTTATAGGGGGGAGCCCAAACATTCTTTGATAGGGGGCCTTCACTAGTCCACCAGTCATCCCAAAACCTAATTCTAGTACCATTACCTAGCATCCATCTGCAACCATACAAGATAACTTTGGAGGAGCCAAATAAATTGATCCATAAATCAAAAACCACATTGGGGAGCTCATAAGTTTCCAGAGAGTTTAGGAAATCAAGGATGTGGTACTTAAGTTTGAATATATCATTCCATTCATTATTCTCCTTAAGACATCTCCATAGCTGCTTGGACATCAGGGCTTTATTGAAGTCTCTCAAATTCTGGATATCCAGACCTCCGATGAGTTTGGGCAAGTAGACTTGATTCCAGGCCACAAGCTGTAATCTATTTTTGGATTCAGTTCCAATCCATAATTTTTTTTTTTTGTTCTTTCCAATTTATCCGCAATTTTGGCTGGGATTTTGAATAGAATCATAGCATAAATCGGAAGGCTCTAAAGAGAGGCTTTGAGAAGTTGGAGCTTACTAGCTTGGCTTAGCAAGGCGCCTTTCCATCTAGCTAGTTTGTTTTGGAATTTTTCTATAAGATTCACCCAAAAGGAGTCAGGAGTCGGTCCCTAGCAGAGGGGAAGGCCCAAATAGGAATCAAGAAAAGTTCCAATTTTTTAGCCAATAATTGAGGCAATTTTAACTTTCCTGTGCTTGGGGGTGTTAAAGAAAAAGATGGAGCTTTTAGCCAGGCTATTTTTTTTGCCCCGAGCCATGTTCATATATATTCAGAGTCATTTTTAAATTCTTGGCTTCTTTGATCAAACCTTCCCCCATTAAGAGGGTGTCATCCACAAATTGTTGGTGCTCGAGCAAGTGGGGGCCTGAGAGGAGGGCCGAAGGCCCATAATATTACCAGTTCTGACCTCCCTCTGAATTATTCTATGTGTGTCTATATATATATATATAGACACACATACATATGTGTGTGTGTGTGTGTGTGTGTGTGTGTGTACATACATACATATACATATATACATATGTATGTATATGCATATGTATATACACACACACACATATATCTCTGTGTGTGTGTGTATAATTAAATGAAGTTAGATAAAAGAAAGGAAAGTATAAAATAAAATAAAAAACATATACAAACAAGTAAATAAACACTATAGTTATAAACTCATGCTTTGCCTAAAGTCAAAAAATGCATATAACAAGCATGGGCGTTCAAGTTAAAAAAGAAATAAACTTTTATTGATATCATTCAAGAGAGGAGTCATGAAAAATAAAAGGAACACACAAAACACGGGTTTTTGGATGCAAGCAATGGCCATTTATTCCTTTCCACCAACTCCTCCCATGGCAGGGGGACAACTTTGATTTAATTTGAATGGTGTAGGGCATGGGCAACATGGACAACCATACTCTGGAAGCATGGTTACTGCCTAAAGGACATATTTTTTGTAGATTTGACCAAGCTAAGCATGTCATAGAAGTAAAACAAAACCCACATCCACTTTATATGGATGGAGAGATTGATTTAAGGGTGAGACAGGAAGATAAGGCATTAGAGCGAGCTCATTTCAGATTTGCAGGTGGTTTGAAAGGGTTTTCAGACACTAGGTTGAGTTTGGATGCCCAATTAGGATTCCTCTATTCTTTTCTATCAATCCTAGATGCTCTGCTAAATGGTTGTGTAAATGGTTTCTTAATTCGAACACCAAATGAAAATATGATATTAAATGATTGTTGCTCTTTATTATGACTTCGAGAAAAGGAAGGAATTAGAAATCACTTGGTATCTTGATTACCATGCTCTTATCTATTAGTTAGATGAGAGGGGGGGTGAATCATATAAACACACAATTCTTTCTATTCATCAGATTCAACCTTGGTAGCCTTTACTTAAAATGCAACTATGACTGTAAATCCTTCAAACTCATAAATTGACAAACATTAAACATCATAACACATTTAACACCAAATTTAACGTGGAAACCCAAATAGGGAAAAACCACTGTGGGATTTTGGACCCACTAAGAAAATATACTCTTCTAGAGTATGCTCGGTTAAAAGAAAATCCTATTAAAGATTACATACACATTGCTAGATGTGATCCAGTTAAGGGATTTCCCTCAAATCTGTTAGAATCTTCACTTTGTTAGAAGTGACCTTGTCAAAGGATTTCAAACACTCATTCAGAATGTTACCTTGCTAGAGGATTTACAAATAAGACTATTAGGTCCACTCGGTTAAGAGATTTCTTGTCACTTACAGAATAAATAATAGTAATCAAATATATATGCAACTTCACATCTGAAATGCTAAAGCAGATTCTATGTGCTCAATGTACTCAAGATAATCTTGTCATAAGACTTATCTTTCTCCTTGTTGGGCTTCTCAATCTGTTCTACAATCAGATCTTCAATCTTCTGTACTCGGTAATCACCTCTGTAGCATCACTGTGCTTCCAGTTTGCCCGCTAGCTTTGTTCTACAACTATTCTTTATTTATAAGCAATTCCTAACCACTTAATCTCCTTGATCACATATCCCATGATCAAACTTAGTCATCAGATCATCATACTGGACTAGGTTCATTGAATCCTTCGATTTGAAAAATATTTTATCACACCTTGGAACTTGTGCTAGGTTATGACCGTTCAATCTGCATTGTAGATCTGACTCTTGTATTTTCATTATCGTAGATCCTCAACAAAATTCTTGCATGAAATACCAATCATTTATACATCTCCATCTCATTGACATCCTTCATTTAATAATGTATTTATTCATCCAATGCATTTGTTACTGCTCGTTTATTACTCAGTTAATACTGAACTTTACTCGGTAGACATTCTGCCTTCATTAACCAATATCGATATCCTTAGTGTTTACCGACTAGCTCCTTGCTCAGTAACATAGAACAGTATCAAACCTTTACTCATTCTATTGCATGAAATCTTTTCTCCTTCTTGTTTAATCTTTGAATACACATATATAGAATATCAAAACGATCAAAACATCATAATCTCATCATTCTCTAACTCGGTAATCATTGCCCATTGAATAAATCATTGCTCCCCTTTATTCTCACATTCTTCCCGTGTCATTTACTGACATCTTTATACTCATCAAAGAATGCTTTTTAAGATATGGCAACATCATACTGAATTAGAAAATCAATTGCTTGACATCAATGACAAAATAATAATATTAAGACAGTAATAATCCTTTATCAATTATATCATTTATCTCCAACAATCTTCTCAATCTTTCTGTAATGCAAACAATCTCCCCCTTTGGCATTGATGGCAATACCAACTTGATTTATTCTAGTTTCTTCAGATTCAGATTGTTGTTAAACTCTCTGTTGTTAACTTTGAGCTGAAAACATCTCATACAAACTTCTGCCCTAGTCATTAGTCTTCTCCCCCTTTGACAACAATGCCAAAAAGTAAAACTAATGCATGATTACTTCCCCTGTGAAGTAATTTTCTTGCTTGATAAAACATATATAAATGTATCATCTAAGTCTCGGTCAGAGCAACTTGTCTTCATTCACTATTTCCTGCACACCTTTAGACATCCTTCTAAAGTGTGTAAATCAGCATCAACTCACAACTAGTATTCTATGGAGTCATAGAATTGATGCTTTCATCGAACTCTGTAAATGAGTAGAACATAGGGGTAGGACCCCTAGCTTACTTCTGAGATACTCAAAAGTATCCCTTGGGAGTGGCTTAGTGAAGATGTCTACTATTTGTTCCTTTGAACTAATGTATTCCAGCACACCTTTCTTCTCTTGAACTTCTTCTCTGAGATAATGATACTTTATAGAGATATGCTTTGTCTTAGAGTGCATTACCGGATTCTTTGAAATGTTAATAGCACTAGTATTATCACAGAATATACTTACTGGCTCGGTAAATTTCTCATTCATACCTTCCAACAATTGTTTGATCCATGCTATATTGGTGTAATTCAATGCTACAGTGACATATTCAGCTTCAGTTGTTGATTGTGAAATGCATCCTTGTTTCTTGTTAAGCCAACTCACTAGTCTTTTTCCCAAAAAGAAAGCTCCACCACTTGTGCTTTTCCTATCATCAATGTTTCCTGCCCAATCAGCATCAGTATAGACTTTTAAGTCAAAATCATTCCTCTTTTGATATACTAAACCATAATCTTTAGTGCCTCTTAAGTATCTAAAAATTCTCTTGATTGTTGTCATATGGGTTTCTTTGGGATCTGAAAAAAATCTTGCAACTATACCTACTACATGTGCTATATCAGGCCTATTGTGAACCACATATTGCAACTTTCCAATCATAGATCAGTAAAGTGTCTCATCAACAGATGCAGATTCATCATTCTTTGATAGTTTACAATTAGTAGTCATAGGAGTACTTACAGGTTTAGAATCCTGCATTCCAAATTTCTTCAAGATTTCCTTTATGTACGTGGATTGAGTAATGAAAATCAGATTTTTTATTTGCAGTATCTGCAAACCTATAAAATACTTTATTTCACCAATTAGTGACATCTCAAATTCTTTGCACATTTCATTTCCAAAGTTCTTGCATAAAGAGTCATTTCCACAAAAAATAATATCATCAACAAATATGGCTGAAACCAGTATTCCATTTTCCTCATCATTCTTCATATACATGTTGTTTTCACTTGTCCTCATAAAACCAATCTTGATTAGATAAGAGGGCAATCTTTCATACCACACTCTAGGTGCCTGCTTCAGGCCATATAATGCTTTGTTCAACTTACATACCTTATCTTTATTCTTCTCTTCAACAAATCCTTCAAGTTGTTCAATATAAACTTCTTCTTCTAGTATACCATTCAAAAATGCAGATTTAACATCCATTTGATATATCTTGAAAATATTGTAAGAAATATATGCCACCAATGTTCTTACTCCTTCAAATCTTGCTACAGGTACAAAAGTCTCTCCATAGTCTATTCCTTCTTCTTGAGCATAACCTTTGCAAACTAGTCTTGCTTTATTTCGAATGACCTCACCTTTTTCAATTAGCTTGTTTCTGAAAATCCACTTTGTATCGATTACATTTTTCTCTTTTGGTATTGGGACCAATGTCCATGTTTCATTTTTCTTGATTTGTTCAATCTCTTCAGTCATAGCATTTACCCAATCTTCATTGTTAAATGCTTCTTTTACTATTCTCGGTTCAAATTCAGATTTCAGACATGTGTTATGTCTCAATTTGTTCCTTGTCATCACTGGATCATCCTTGTCTCCTATAATTTGACTTGATGCATGATTTCTTCTGACATATTTGGCTAATATAGGCTCGATAGGCTCTGTATGATCTTCTTCATCACTCGATAACTGAGTATTTTCTTCATCATCTTTTTTGGTAAAACTTCTCGGTTGTACATATACAAACTCTTCATAATCTTCTGATTCTTTGGAATTTCCTTCATCATTTCTTTCTGCAAATTCATCAATTTTCACATTTGCACTTTCCACTATTTTGTTAGAAGATTTGATCAAACATTTAAATGCTTTACTTCTAGAAGAATAACTAAGAAATATTCCTTCCTCGCTTTTTTGATCAAACTTCCCATTTCTATCATCTTTGTGAACATAAAATCTACTTCCAAATATTTTAAAATAACTCACATTAGGTTTCTTGCCATACCAGATTTCATACGGTGTCTTCAAAGTTCCTTTCTTCAGTTGTACTCGGTTCAGGGTGTAAATTGCAGTGCTTATTGCTTCTCTCCAAAATGTTTGAGGTACCCTCTTTTCTATCATCAGGGTTCTGGCACAATCTACAATAGATCTGTTTCTTCTTTCAGCTATCCCATTTTCCTATGGTGTTCTTGGTGCAGATACTTGTCTCTTTATACCATGATTATTGCAAAATAGGTTAAATTTATCAGAAATGAACTCTCCTCTTTTGTCAAATCTTAGACATTTCAGCTGTCTTCCTGTTTCATTTTCAACTCTTGTCTTATACCATTTGAACATTTGAAAGGCTTCTAATTTCTCTTATAAAAATATAACTGACATCATCCTTGAGTAATCATCCACAAATAATATGAAGTATTTATCACCATAATAACTTTGAACTTTCATAGGACCACAAAGATCAGTGTCCAAAAGATCTAGAATTCCTTTAGAAGTGTAGGACTTACTTGTAAATCTTGATCTTGTCATCTTACCCATCTAGCATCCTCCGCACATTGCATTCTTAGGTTTTTCCAAGCTCGGTAGACCTCTTACAGGATGCTTCTTACTTATTTTGATCAAATTATCAAAATTTACACGACAAAACATTTTATGCCATAACCAGGTATCTTCTATTTTTGCATATAGACAATTGTTCTGAGTTGAGTCAAGGTGAAATGTCTTACCTCTTGTTTGAGTCCCAGTAGTAGCCAACTTTCCATGTTTGTCATGAACTTTGATAATTCCTTTCGGAAATTCTATTCAGTATCCTGTATTATTTAGTTGTGCTACACTCAACAAATTGTCTTTCAAACCTTCAACCCAATGTACATCATCACATTTAGTATTGTCAAGAAGTGTAATAGAACCTTTACCTTTCACTGGACATGGTGCATCATTACCAAATCTTACATAACCTCCATCATAGTCTTCTATTTTAACAAACTCGTGTTTATCACCTATCATGTGATGTGAGCATCCACTATCTATGATCCAAGAATCATTGTTATTTATGTGAGATATTAGGGATTTTTCTTCATACCTTTCTTCATATGATCCATCTTTGATAGCCACATAAACAACTTTCTCAGTCTCAGTCTCATCAGATTTATCATCATTAGATTCCTCATCAGCTACTAGGCATGTCTTTCTATCTCTCCTTTTGAATTCTTGGTGTCCTCTGTAATGGTTGTCTTTCTGTCTGTCATCTTGGTATTCTCTCTTTTCACTAGATTCTTTGTTAGGACAGTTAGAAGCCATATGTCCTATTTTATCACAGTTAAAACATTTCAAAGGTAACTTCCCTTTATACTTACCTTTACCTCTAGGTAACCTTCTAGGTAATAATGCTTCAAACTCTTCTTGCTTTCTGATTTCCTCATATAGTTTGTGTACTTCTTCCATGTTTTTACGAAATCTCTCACTTAATACATCTCCATCTCATTGACATCCTTCATTTAATAATGTATTTATTCATCCAATGTGTTTGTTACTGCTCAGTTGTTACTCAGTTAATACTAAACTTTACTTGGTAGACATTCTGCCTTCATTAACTGATATCGATATCCTTGGTGTTTACCAACTAGCTCCTTGCTCGGTAACATAGAACAGTATCAAACCTTTACTCATTCTATTGCATGAAATCTTTTCTCCTTCTTGTTCAGTCTTTGAATACACATATATAGGATATCAAAACAATCAAAACAACACAATCTCGTCACTGTCTAACTCGGTAATCATTGCCCATTGAATAACTTATTACTCCCCTTTATTCTCACATTCTTCCTGTGTCATTTACCGACATCTTTATACTCATCAAAGCATGCTTTTTAAGATATGGTAACATCATACTAAATCAAAAAATCAATTGCTTGACATCAATGACAAAATAATAATATTAAAATAGTAATCATCCTTTATCAATTATATCATTTATCTTCAACAATCTTCTCAATCTTTTTGTAATGCCAACACCTATCATACAAAAGAAGAAGAAAAGAATTAAAAGGTATTCTGAGTATAGGTAGCCAACACCCAGTTTGAGACATTTTTATGGTAGATACCCTAAAGTCATTATTTTGGAGGCAAGATTAAGATCAATATACACAACTTGAACAAACAAAAATTAAGATATGACTCCTCATATGTAAACTCAACCTTGGTTGTAGATGCAAGTAGAGATTATCAAGGAAGTAATGCCTTAATTGATTGCTGGTCACTCTTAGCAGCCATGAAAATAGAAATTGCAATTAGCATCCCTTGAATGCTCATATTCTCTTCTTGTTATGGAGCAGTTGGTTTAGTTTTATTGAAACCCTACCTGTCTTCTTTTAAACATCTATGAGTTTAAGTTTTCTGTGATGATGCAATGTAATGCAAAAGTAAAATAAAAATAAAATAAAATGATAAATAACCCAACAATAGAAAATTTTCTATTAGCATAATCTTGTCCAGTTGTAATTGTTTTTTATTAGGATAAAACGAGTTTTGAAGGGGCCTCGAAAACCTTACAATTAAATAGTTGCCATCAAAAAATAGACAAGACTGCAACGAATGATAGGGTTTAGAGAGGACCTGAAACCTTTTGGACTTATGAGCATCCAAATCCCAAAACTCAAATCCTGCAAGAAACATAAGTAGAAAAACACAGTAGCCACCACCAACTAGACACCAACCAAACAACAAGAGTAAATCATTACATTCCAGGCTGACAAAATAAATGGTCTAAGTTAGCAAACAATAGACCTTAGAAGACAACGAATGAGGATTTTATTAGGCACAACCAAGAAGATGGGTTTTCCAGGCTCCCATAACCTATAACAGAATCTCCAAGCCACAACAAACAAAGCCAGAACCTAACCAAAAATAAAAACTGGCCAAATTGGGCCCTTGAAAATTGTCAACATCTGGTCTGTCCCTAAGAAGAACAAGAGACATAAGGTTTTTCTAGGATCCCTCAATCTTGAGAGTGGGTTTTACAAGGCCCCCACAACCTGCAACCTTGAGAGTGGGATTTACAAGACTCCCACAACCTAAAACAATGGGTTTTTGATAGGATCCCATAACCTTGAACTTAAGAAAGAATGGAGTAGACCATAATATACCCTTGAAGACCACCTCCTCAATAGGTGATATAGGAGGGAAGCCAATTGAAAGACCATACTCTATTCCCATACAACATAGAAACATGGTGCATTAGCCTCCCACCAGCACTTCCCGGCATCCACTGCAGCAGCTAACTCCATCTCAATAGGAGTGAGGTGATCTCCAGCACCATCCATCTCCACCTCAAAAGAAGATAGGGTCCCCACTATAGCACAAACCAAAGAAAACCGAGACTGTAGGGAAAGGACCAACCAAAAGATGGAACATGCACAAACATGATTGGACTAGAGATGACATCCTTCCATCAAATCTTAAAAAAAAAACATAGGGCATAGAGGGCTCTGGTTGCATCTAAGCTCTTCAAAAAAAAATAGACAACTTGCTCCAGTAGATGCAACCCTGAAGCAAAAGAAAAGCAGGGCCAAAGACAAAAGCAAGGAGACCCCCCAAGCAGGGTGTGTGGTCAGATCAAGCAAGACAAACCTCCAATCATAGACCTATGCAAAGCCTAGAAGAGAAACAAGGCATAAGGAAAGAGCAAAAAAACCCCCTCCCACACCAACCATCGCACCATCTTCAACCCCAACTCTAGAAACCCCGCCTTGACAACTAGAACCCCAGCAACACTCGCCACTCCTGCACGCCTTCCCCTGCACACCTTATCGGTAAAGAAGCCCCAAACCAAGAGCCAAGGGCCAATAAACCCCTCCACTCCAACCACAAGGGAAGGCCCAACACGAAGACCTAGAGAAGATTTAGAACACAAAACATCCTGCAAAAAAACCCTCTGGTATGAAACCACCACAACAGTCCAGCAACAACAAAAGGACCTCTCTTCATCCAAAAAGGTGCAGTTTGCGATGGATGATAAGGCCGAGAGGAAAATGATAGCAAAGAAGCATCCCCAGAAAGGAGAAGGGTATGAAACATGTGCATAAGGGCCAACGACACCCAAATGATGCAAAACCTTACACAACAGAGCCAGGAAAGCACAAAGGAGTAATACTGAAGAAAGAGGCATACAACCAATTGAGCTCTCCTCGCCATTATCTTCATCAGAATCTGAAGCCCTTGCATCATCCATGTCATTTGAAACCCTAATCCCTCTGCTCCCGCTCATGCCCATTTTAAAAACTGTTAGCTTCTTGTAAGGTTCTTACCGAAAAGCTTAAAAAATGTGAATTTGGTTATGAAATTTTTAATGGAATAAAACCATTATTCGCAATTGGAATAGATTTCAGCAAATCTCAAATTTATAATTTTGTATTACTGACTCATACTCAAAATTGTTCAGTATAGTCAACTAAAGAAGATTTAGAAATTGCTTCCCAATAAATAAATTATAGTTTCTTATGACACTGGATAGTAAGGGATGTGAGCTTACCACACCCGTAGGTCTCATGATGTATGTTGGTCATGTACACAATACCTCCAACAACATTGCGACACAACTTTAGTACATGGCTAGCAGAAAAGAAAATATAACTTGTGCCATCTTCTAAACAATCCTCTTTGACTAGTCAAAACATAGCGTAAATGACTATTGGAGGCTTAATCTTAAGTAAATGGTAGCTTAAAACATGCAAGATATTTGATTAAAACCATCACAACCTTGTTTAGCCATAAAGGAAAAGGGGTAGTAGTTAGAAAAATTTACAAACCTCATAGTAGAAGTATGATTTTTGAGAAAGACTTAATATTATTCAGGGTACTTATTTTATCATGAATATTCAGTGTATAAATCTGTTAAGGGAAGTAACTAGTAGCAAAACTAACAAGGAAAAGAGTTGGTGAACTTTAGTTCTTTCTAGGATTTTATTTGGTTAAGTTATGATCCACTAGTACACAACTTTGATGCCAACCCATGCTGCAATCAATCATAGAACAACCACCGAGTCTTTTGTGGCATGAAAATGCCAGTAGTAAATTAGAATTTGAGAATTGGTGGCCAAGGAGTGCACATACTTGCCTTCTTCCTTGACATGTTTGATACCTTACCGCAACTGATCGATAGCTAAAAGAATTTAGGAAGGAATGTGCGAACATACCTTCTTTACTCATGTCTTTGTTGGGAAACGTTTGTGGTGTTGCCATCGAATGACTGATGAATAATGTACACTCCTAGCCTTCATTAGGTAGGCCAAAAAGAAAAAAAAAAAATCTACTTCCAAATTAGGATTCTCTTTCCATAGTGCTAAGCATGTACAAGCACAAACTTTTATGGCAAGAGATAGAGTTAGGACCCTACAAGGGCATATGTAGAGGATAGTATTCCTCTAAGATGTAGACTAGTCCTCTCTATCTGAGGTGATCATCAAGGGATAAATCCTATGATCCATTCTAGATAAGATTATCTTCTCAAGATTGACAGTAGTCAGGGAGTGTATTGTTCTAGTAGACTATCAGTTGTACCCCTAGATAGCGGATGAATGTCGCCAGTTGCATGTAGGCAAGCAATACCCGTGATGCCCTAGGGTAATTGGATGGATTGTGCTAGGCGCATGTGGGCCTGGGGCGAGTTGTATGCTGGTGATGGATGTCCCCGTTGCTTAGTTATCCGATGGACTATAGGGAAAGGAGAATTTATAATGGGAATGGAAAGATAACAACCCAAGTAATATCTCAATGTGGAATGGCACGTTTTATGTACTTGAATCTTGAGGCAGTAAACACCTTAGGCATTTGGTCTTTAGAGGTAGACCAAATTAACGTCTCTCTCTCACCATGGGCCACAAAATCTACTTGGAGGGGTGGATATGGACTAATCCACTATGGAGGGTTCACATTGCACCTCAAGGCATAAAAGAAGAACTTTGGATAAGAAGCCTACCCTGCCTCATAGAGCTTCTAAGGTATGCATCTAGGTATTGCTATTTTTTTAGCTTCAATATTGTTCATGATATAATTTACATCATGAGTTATTATCTTGCACTAATTGTATGTTACTTGTTAACATGTTTCATGTATTGAAAAAAAAAGGTGTGTGAATTTGGATTGTTTTGGGTTCTCGTTACATAACAGCTCTACTAGTTCACATAATTGATTACAAATGCCTCTTTTTGTTGGAGGTCTTTAGAACAATCCAGAATATAGAGTAATGTTTATTAGAGTGCCCAAAAAGTGTGTGAGGTTTCAGATGCGACACAGGACAGATAAGAACTATCCATTTGAATCTTTATGAAGAGCTATATTATTTTTACTGTTTGTATACTGCAAAATGGAGGATACAGAAGTGACATATTTGGTGAGGGGTATTTGCGATTATTCCCAACAATATTTGCTTTTGATCCTCCATTTCCCTTCGTGTCTGTCATTATGAAGTTTTATAAGGAACCTTTACAATACAACCATGAAACAGTAGAATTAAACTGATATAAGCTTTCAAATGTAGTAATTAAATTAACAAAAAAAATGTGGAGTTCTCATAGCACATGAAACAACTGTCCACAAATAATTGTCCTCTTTATCTTTTGTAAATTCTGAAAACAAGACGATATATAGAAAACAACAAACAGAGGGAGATAATAAACGTGATTGTTTTTTCACACACATAAATCTTTATTCATTCAACTGAAAGATGGATTACATCATGCCTCAATAAAGACGTCTTCAATTGCATCTGCACATTACAATCTTCACACTCATTGCAGACTTACACGCTCAGCAGCAAGGAATCTATATATAGAAACAATAGCCGCTAAAAACGGATTGGAACTGCACTTGATTTTCCATGCATCTACAATGCATTATTCGCAGCGTTGAAGACTGGCAAAACCGAGCTTGAAGACAAGTAGATGTTTAACATGCAGCATGGTAATCATCGAAATGGTGTACGGCACTGAACTCAGTTGAACTGCGGTGAGAATCGAGTATCATCTGCCAAGAAGCTGGTGGGGGACGAAACTAGGCGAGTTGGTTAAAATCCTTTTGAAAATATTGGGCATAATGAAAAGTAGATAAATCACCTATGCACTGAGCAAGGTCATACACTTCACCATCGAATTCCCCTTCAAAATTTGTTTTGAAATGATAGGAAAAAGATGTCAGAAGATCGAAACAATCTTTCTTACAGAAAAATCCGTAAAAATTAGTACAAGAACAAATGAACCACAATCCTCAATCTGAATAAAAATTTGGAGATTAAAAGAATTCTCTCTATTATTTGGTGCATGTTTTCCAAATTGTAAAGATTACCACTTCCAAACGAAGTGGAAGCACATTTTACTGTCCTCTAATGAAAATTCAAAACCTACTGTAAAACAAAATTCAATGGCATTATTTAAATCATCATATTAAAATAAACCATTGAACACTAAAGATCACAAAAGGTAATGTTACAAATACAAAAACAAAATACTGTGTTCTCCTCTCTTAGAGGCCTTTATGAGAACAGACTTGATTGCAGATCAGGAGAAACTCTGTTAAGAGATCCTTTGTGAGTTTCAGAGCCAGTTGAGCTCTGTAATGTTGCTGTGGATTTAAGTATCAATTATCTGATTTGTGTGTACGTCATGTATGCTAATTGATCAGCTTGTTTTTGTGTTTTGTTGTGGAGTGTTAGCTGTGCAGAAGTGAAAGCGCTGCCTTAAGCTCTCTGAGGAATGTGAATAGTGAGCTATTAGCTATATGGACTGTAAGTTTGAGTGAAGTTTTTTGGAGTTATTATATTTCTAGTGTATTTTTTTCTGGATTCGATTGTGTGTATATTTTTCCATATACACACAATCGAATCCAGAAAAAAATACACTAGAAATGCAAAATGGATTGTGGAAATCTCATAGCTTTAATAGTTATTATATTGTTTATTTTGTTGCTCTTGATAGTGTTATTGGAGAGAAACTACTTGGGAGATTAGTAAAGGCCTATAAGTGAGTTTGGCAGGGAGCTGTATGCTGTAAGTATAACTGTGTAAAGAAGATTGTGGGTTTCAAACAAAGCAAGGAAGAAAGAGTTCGAATCAGCCAGCTCTGCTCTATTTTTGCCGCTGTTGATCAAGAAGATTTTGGAACAAAAGCATCACAGATCGTTTGATGTACTCCAAACCATAGATTGGAGCATTGATTGCAGAATCTGCAGATACTTAGATTGCAGTTTGCAGAGTTATGCTCAAGTTTGAATGTGTTTTTGTTTTTGCTGTTGTGCTCTATTTTCACTTTATCAATAGATGGACGTTTCTCCTGGTCTGTTAAAATTCTAATGAAATTTCTTAATCTGGTAAAGTTTCTTCTCCATTTCAGAACTAGTCCATTACTTGAGATCCATGATAGTATTTCAACCTCATAGTAAAATAAGCTAACGATCACAACACAGTAGCCCTTTTATATATTTAAAAAGACTAATTTTGCAATTACCCCTCTTAAAAACCTAAAACCTAATACAATGAATGCTATTTCTTGTTCTATAAAAAACCTCCTCTTATCACAATGCAAAGAAAATAAGTTCAATATTTTCTCTACATCTTCTTTCTGGATATGAATGGGAAAATAAATAAATATATATATATTTATATATAAAAAATTATAAATTAATATATATATGTTTTGTAATACATTATAAGTTAATGTAAAGATATTTTTGAAATCCAACGATCTTCTTATCCAATGAAAACTTGTTAAAAGGAATTCACTGACTTACCTTTACAGAAATCTTCTTATCCAACTTATTTGGTTGTGCAGAGCAGAGTGTTGAAGCTGGGAATTCGAAGTCTATCCTTTCTCAAAATGGTTGCATAGGAAACCGCAAACCAGAAAAAGAAAGTAATAGTGGAAACCAAGAACCTGAGAAGGAACATACTCAAAACGTTGAAGCAGAAAAAATTGAACAAATCTGTAGATCCTGTACTCGCGAAGATCTTATTGGACACACCACCTGATGGTTCCATTAGGATTCATTATTGTGTAATGGACCCATTGGGTGGTGTGTCCAAATGATCTTTGCAATACAGTATTTACAGATTTGTCCAATTCGTTTTCTCCTTCACTGTTTTTAGTATGTTCTTCATCAAGTTAATGCTTTTCACTACAGCTTCCTTTTCCAGGTACGTGGTTTCCTATGCAACCATTTCATTAAGGCTACACATCGAATTCCCAGCTTCAACACTCTCTGCCGAAATTAAGATACATTGCACTGAATTCGACCACATTCAGAAAGATATCTTGATGAGTTGTTATCAAGATATGCAGCCTGCCTCCAAAACAATTCAAGCACATAAACCAGTTACCATAAATCAAGCACTACAAAATACGGATAACCTAAAAGACCTGCTCGAATGAAATCAAAGCAAACTCACTCACTTATTGATTCTAACAGAAGTTTTACCTGAGGTGAAACTGCACAAGGTGTTTGCTCTTCTTTGACCACATCCAGGCAAGCATGTGTGATTCCTGAACTTGGTTGAAGGGGAGGGCTCTTTACAATGGCCACAACAAACCCTCCGTGATTTTCATCCTCCTCGGTACCAAGATGGTACAATGCATCACCCAATTAGTTTACCCGGCTTTTGAGCCCAAATCACTAGTATACAGAACCGCGATCTTCTTGCTTCTTTTTGTTTTCAATTTTTCATTACAAATAAAAAAAATAAATCAATGGTATCTCAGGTAGATACGAGTAATTTTGGTACCATTTTTTTAAGCCATCCAATGGTTGAGAATGGTAGGTAAGAGAAATATTATTTTATTTAAAAATATAATCAATGGTTTCTAATTTATTTTTTTTGGAATAAGCCATCCAATGATTAAGAAGGGTAGGTCAAGAAATATTATTTTATTTTAAAAGTAAATGAATTGTTTCAATTTTCAAAGAGTTGTTTGTATTAATTTCCACTAAACTTGTGCCCTATGTTAAATTAATGTTTCAATGGTATCTTGAGTAAGTAAGAGTAATTTTGGTATGTTTGTTTTTTAAGCCATCCAATGGTTAAGAAGGGTAGGTAAGAGACATATTATTTTATTTAAAAACCGAATCAGTGGTTTCAATTTTTAGAAAGTTACTAAATTTATGCCTCATGCCTCATCGTAAACTAGTGTTCCATGGTTTTCTTGAGTAGTTAAGGATAAGCTTGATATGGTATTTTTTGAATACCTCCCAAAGGTTAAGAAGGGTTGGTAAGAGAAATCTTATTTTATTGTAAAATCAAATCAATACTTTTAATTTTCAAAGAGTTGTGTTTAAAATTTTCCATTTAACATGGACCCATGGAAAATCAATGATCCAATCGTTACCTTAGGAAGGGAAATTACTAAACTTTAAATGAAAATTACTTAGAGTAGATAGGGATAGGTAGATATAAAAAATGATTAAATGATTTAATAATTATGGTATTTTTTTTTGAATTAATCATCCAATGGTTAAGAAGGGTAAGTAAGAGAAAATATTATCTTATTTATCTTAAAAGATAAAGTGATTGTATAATTAGCTTGAGAAATTACTCAAAATAGATAGTCTGTATGTAGAGAAAATAAATTTAAATCTAGTTATTCACTTTTTAATTTTGTTTTAGTGAAAAAATTTGAATTTTCAAAAAGTGATTTCTATATTTTTAACTAAATTTATGTTCTATGACAAATAAGCCATCTAGTGGTGGAAAATTAAAGAAATATTGTATTTTTTAACTTATATTTTTGAGAAAAATATGTAATTTCTATTTCCAAAATATGCTTCTATAATTTTATAATAAATGTATCTTGCTACAAATAAATGAACCAAAAGTTATGTGGAATACCAAAAAAATTATTATTTTATTTTAAAGGAGAAGGAAAAATAAACGATCCAATGAATATGTAGAATAGATATGAAAAATACATATAGTTTTGATATTATTTTGGAAGAGAATGAACAATTTTTATTTTGAATAATTATTTCTATAACTTTTCAATAACAACTTAATGATTCGATTATTACATAAGATGGATAAAAGAAATATTATTTTACTTTTGATTTTACATTAAAAAAATGATTATTTGTATTTCAAAAAAATATGTATGATTTTGTAGTATAATTAAGCTAGCTAATGAATAATACAATGGTTTAAAATAAAAGAAAATTGAAGGAAAAAATGCACTTAATCTACTATAATATATATATATATATATATATATATATATATATATATATATATATATATATATATATATATATAAAGAAAGTCGAGAGAGATATAGAGGCTTTCATTTCAAACTTTTATTAAAAATTTAACTTTTTAAATTAATAAATGAAAGTCTCTATATCTCTCGGCTTTCTTTATATATATATATATATATGCTAGTAGCATCTGTAGGGGCAATTGGAAATAAATTAAATTATAAAATATTTATTAATTTATAAGCACAAGATTTTATGTTATATTAATTATTTAAATAATTAATAACTTATAAATCAAATAATTTATATTAAATGAATTATTGAAATAATTTTAAAATTAGTAAGACTTGTTATATGTTATTTAGTTTAATGATTATGGTTTCATTTTGTTTAGGTTTATATTTTAATAATATTTTAAAATTAATTGGTTACAATTCCATTTTTTTTATTTCATTGCTTAATTTGGTTGAGTTTAGCATTGGGGTTAGGGTTAGGGTTAGGGTTAGAGTTATGGTTCAATTTGATTTAGGATTTAGGTTAATTTGGTTTAGTGTTAGGGTTCAATTCAGTGGAAGGGTTCGTGGCAGGGTTCAACTTGGTTTAGGGTTAGGGTTACAGTTGAAAAAGGTTTCGGTTGAAAAATGTTTAGTGTTAGAGTTATTATTGAATTATGTTCATAATTCCTGTTCAATATGGTTTAATATTCAGGCTGCCTTATGGTGAAATTTGTTTTAGAGTTTAGGGTTGAATCTGGAATAGGGTTCAAATATGGCCAGGGTTTATTACAATTAGGATGAAGGTTATCTTTCAAATAGTCCTAGAGGTAGGGTTAGGTTTAAGGTTTAATTAGAGTTATAGTGAGGGTTTCATTAGAATTAGTGTTAACTTAGGATTATGGACACTTAAATTTTTATTCAATTAGGGTTTAATTCTGGTCAAAATAATATTAGATATATAGTTACATGTAGGGTTGGGATTAACATTAACCCCTAATTTAATGAGGGTTAGGTTTTAATTATATTTAGTGTTGAATTGGGTTTATCGTTAGGGTTCTATTTTGTTTTAGTGCAAGCAATATAATTTTATTTTGTTTTGTGTTAGGGTTAGGACCCCATTTGGTTTGGGGTTAGGGTTCAATTAGGTGTAGTGTATGATTTGGTTTAGGGTTAGTGTCTAACTTGGTTTAATGTTCAATTGAAGGATAGTTTTGTGGTTCAGTTTTGTTTAGGATTATAGTTTGATTTTGTTTAGTGTTAGGGTTAGGTTTTAATTTAGTTTTAATTTATTATTACAGTAGGTTTCAATTTATTTTAGTTTATAGTTATGGTTTAATTTGGTTTAAGGTTAAGATTAAATTTAGGTTTTAACTTAAGTGGGGTTACAATTAGGGGTTTGGTTCAATTCGGTCGTGTTAGGGTTTAAAAGGTATCTTTTGGTTTAGGATTATGGTTAAGTTTCAATCTAGTTTAATATTCAATTAGGCTTGGGTTATTTAATTTTTGGTTTAGGGTTAGAGTTTAATTTGTTGTAGTGTGAGGGTTCAACTTGTTTAGTATTTAGGTTCAATTTGATCTATGGTTAGATCATTCAATTTTATCTAGTGTTCAATAAGGAAAATGACTATTATTTGTGTGAATAATTAAATTATTTGTAAACAAGTATTATGGACAGTTTATATTATTTATATATCATTTATCATAAAGTTGAAACTTTGTGTTTATATTAAATTAATAACAATATAGTATTGCATGGTAGTTATTGCATAAACAACTAAATGTAATTAAATTGATTACAAATAGAATGATACAAAAGGAATCCATATTAATACCTAATCTAATACAGTATACAAATTTAATGTTGATCACACGAAATAATGAATGTTTATGGAAAAGTATTACATGAATTTATTTCTAAATCTTTCAATCTATTGTCTTTATCTTTTCTCTTTGCAGGTTGTTTTCCCTTTTTCATTTTTTCATAGTTATCATATGTGAACGGTGGCATTATTCTCAATCCTTGCAAAGAATTTCCATGAGATATATCTACAAATGCCATTCTGATTATTTTAGTTGGTCCTCTATCAACTATGACTTTTCCAAGTGTCAAACCTTGCGACTTGTGTATTGCCAATGCCCAAGCCAGTCTCAATTGTATTTTAACTGTACAACCTCTTTGTCTTACACTGATGGGAATTGTTTGTGGATTGTGATCATTGAACAAAAAATCATGAGTAGTTATAAAACTTAACCATTACATATGTTGGTGGTTCTGGTGCCATACTTCCAGGTTTGTTTACAATATTTTGAATATAACCTAATGCTCCATTTACAAGACCTACTTCTATCCATAGATTAGAAGTTAGCATAACTCTTGCATTTTTGCTAATCAATAAATCCATATCGATCTCTTCATGAGAACTTTCTTCGGTTGCATTAATAGTTCCAACTTTTGTTGCACTGCTGCATGCAACAGGTTGTTTGAGAGAATATATTTTTTTCCTGTTATGATTCTGAACATTATGATTTGTGGAGAACAAATGAACATCATTGTCAAAGGCTTCATTGATTGTTGTACTCATGTTACTATTTTTTCTTGACATTAGCAACTTCCAGTCATCAATTGTAGGTTGTGATTCTCTCAAGTTTGTTAATAGCATATGAAATTGTATTGGTTCAACGTCTTCTCCATCCTCTCTAAAAAATTTGTCTAAGGTAACCACAATTTTGAAGTCTTGCAATAGAATCTTTGCTCATATGTTGCTATCATATGTCAGTTTGTATTTGATGGGAGGAAGTTGACCCAAGTCTCCAACTAAAATGATTGAAACAACTAAAAAAATATACCAACCTAATTTTGAATGTTATATAATGCAAATATGGAAATTTCATTCGTGGATATTACATTTATTACATTCTAAAATGTTTTTTATAATTCATGGCAATTAAGAACATACCTAGAAATCTTAGATCAGAATTTTGTGAGAATGCTCGATGAAAATGGGAATTGATGTTCTCTACTAACTTCTCTCCAATGAAGCTCATTTCACCAATAAATATATACTTCACATGTGATAGTTCTTCTTGAAAAGTTGTTAGTCTTGTTCCTTCTAATAGAGAAAAATATTTAATTGGAATTCTCAACTTGGAATTAATAGTCGATGCTCTTATCTTGAATGCTACTACTTCAGTTGGTGAAATAAACAAAAGGGGAGATTGATTAGGCATTTCTACACTTTTAGGACTTTCACTAATCGCACCAATCAGATAAGACTTTCTTATTCCTTTTGTTCCTTGAATTATCATATACAATGGCATCCTATTTTCATTCATATGGTAATGCGATATAATTATGTTCAATTCTTTCTCTTGTTTCTCACTCAAGCTACTATAATTGATATATTGTAGTATATCATCATGTATAATGCATATGTTCTCTCTCATTGTTTCTATGAAATTGATTGCTTGAGTTGTTTAATCATCACTTTGATATTCGTTAGACCAATTTGTTTTTCTATCAATATCCCTTCTTCCCAACATATCTATTTCTAAGAGTTGCATTAGATCATGATGATGTAGCCTAGATATGATTTCCCAATCATGCTCTGTCATGTTTTCTTGAATGATTCTATTGTCTTTAATTTTTGAATCACTAATATTTTCATTGTTTTTTGTAGTTATTATTCACTCGACATGCCAAGGGGTATAATTGAGCGACTCCTAGTTTGATATTATGGTGTCATTGTTGTCACATATATCTCTTTCCATGTCATCAAATGGCTTGTAAAGTAACAATTCTGATAAATAGAAATCAATTTTTTTTTTTGATGCATGTGAAGGATTGGATAGAAACCTTGGAAACACTTTAAAAATAGATTATCTTTTCCTAGGCTCTCATTTGTTATATCTTCTCCGTTGAGGATTATATATCCATGATCTTGCTACATCAATAAGTGTGATAGCTTCCATTGAGTATGGCCATATCCTATATCCATCAATGAATGATTTCGTTTGTTCTTCATTATTATCTTCATCACATACATCAACGAGTTTGAATACTTCATGTGAAACATTTAGATTGACAAATATTTTACTACTTTCAACCAAGGTAAGTTCTAAGAGCATATGGCATGTTTCTTGAGCTCCAACATCTCTTTCTATAATAGTTTCAACCAAGAGCTTCTTGTATGCCTTTGCTACTATATCATCTGGGTTTTCTATATTTGCAAGATGCAATAGCATTTGATGGTAGGTTTTTGAGCTCTTCTCTGCTTTCACTGCATACTTTTCAATGTACTTTATCACTGCATGTTTTGAGAGAACTAGTTGTCAATCTATATTAGCTCTCCACAGTTGTAGTATGTAGCAGTTGTTTGAATTAACTTTCTCATCATTTCTTTTTGGCTCAAATTTCATTTCACTACTCTGTATGTCTTGATATAATTTTGATCCATGTAAATTTAAGGCTCAGGGCACATTCTATCTGCAATTTTATTTATAAATATTATTTAGCATTTTTTTCAAACTTTTACATTTCATGTATTTATAAAATTATTTATTATAAAGTAATTACCTACAAACCATTCTTCCTTGTTTATTTCCTAAACATGCACCCTCTCTACACATTGTATGTCTTTGTACTATGTTTAGAATTTCTTCGTAATCCTCATCAATATCTATCTAGCAAGTTGTCTCGTGTTTTCAAAACATTGATGTTGTGCAAATTTTTGGAATGTCTGCAATAGTAAAGATGAATGTATTAGTTGCCTATGTAGAAAAACATCATATTTACATTGGATTACATAAGTTATGATTGAAACTCATTGTAATGATACCTGTATGTTTCATTGATGAACATCTACTCTTAGATTCCATGCATGAACAATGCCATGGAAATATCTTTTAGCAATCTTTATTTCTTGTTCATTAGACCAATCTATACTGTCCATATTTGGTGCTCCATGTATCCATAGAAAACTGTGCACATGTGGGGATCCTCTATGTTGCCATTCATATCTGCACCAATAGTCTTTAACATTAAATCTCTTTTCTAGTATTTCTTTTCTAAATATAGAATGTCTTAAGTGCATATAGTGGGTGACTATATGAGGATAGTTGATCACATTTTGTTTCCAATAGATTTGAGCTTTGCATAGAGTTGTTGGTGTTATTCCTTGTATCAATGCATGTATATCTGGCCAATACAAGTTTGCAACACTGAGTGTAAATAATATTGTCGATGTTTCTATTTGATGGAGCATGTCAGATAGTTTTGCTCAACATTTTGTCCAATATGATCTGGTTCCTCTCAATGTTGTTCCAAATCACATCAATTTATCAATCATTCATGAGTTTGGTAAGTTCTGCATATGTTCGCACAATTAATTTATTATGATAGGAAACTCTCAAAGGTTCCTTTTTGCAAATATAACGGTTGAATTTTGTGATTTGTGCCTCATTATCATGTTCATCATGTAATATCAAAATATTGGGTGTTTTCCAAAGTGGTGGTCCCAATACCGAAACAAATGTGTGACATACTCATGTAGATATACTCATCTTATTCTTGTTTCTAACCAATCACACCTACCATCAGCAAATAGAGTTGGAAATGCCATGTCAAGTAAACCTGTTGTCGTGTCTTTATTGATTGGAGATACACCAATTCTAGGCTAATGAATCAATGTGGGAGGATCTTCATTTGGATTATTCACCCATGCCTGGATTAATTCTATTTATCTTTGCATGTTAGGTAGTTTTGAGGCCATTGATGTTGTGTGATCTATGATATTATAATCACCTGTCTCTACAATTGGACTAACAAATATAGTTTGATTTGAGTCAAAATCAAATTCCATATGCATAGTCCTTATTTTGTCAAAGATATTTTGATCAAAATCTTTGTCCAAATCATGTAGAGTATTATGAGCAATTGCAACACCTGAATACAACTTGTCATGCTCAATTTTGTATTTTAATGCTTTGTAGACACATTCTCTATATATTGTAAAGTTATAATTTATGCCACTCTGATATTTTCCTCAAACAATTATTATTGGCAAGTCTTTGATTGGATGTGGCATAATATTGAAAATTCATTCAATATTTTATGGAAAACTTATTGTGTGTCTTTTATACCTATATTGACCACTTATTTTATGTGTGACTTGTAGAATTGGACTTACACATGCAATCAACATTTATTTTACTTGTGTAAGGTTGGAAAGTTCTTGTGGTTGTGGTGTTGGATCTATATTGTTCGACAAAGAGAATCTATTATTCCCTTGTTCCCAACAACACATATAGGACCTTGCATAGTGTGATACACTTTTATGCCATGGTAACATTCTTGACATATATAACACATTGCTGGAGAAACAAAGTTGTCTAATCGGTGTCGAAAGGCAAGTTGAATATTTTTCAAATCATTTTGAAGAGTTCCATTAGGATTGCCTTTATTTATAACATTATTTACCATTCCTAAATTCCTTTCAAGTAGAGGAATATGTTGAGTATTTTGAGGTATATAGTCAATAAATACGGATTCTTCATTCTTATAATTCATTTGAATGTTTGTATGTGATTGAAATCGTTTTGTTTTGAATGATTGTTGATGAACTTGTTGTGTATCCTCTCTCTGAGAATGAGATTGAGATTGTTGTTCACAATTTCATTGATAACCACTTCCAATTATATTAAAACCTTCTCTATTCTGAGCTTCCAATTCTCATACTACTATTTACGCTCTATGTCTATGATATTTGTGCCTTTCAATCACATTATGTCTTTGTCTTTGTTCCTCCCTTTCAACATCTATCATTTGTTCACGTTGTCTTCTACGATATTATCTTTGATAATCCTTCTTATATTGCCTCCATTGTTCCTCTGATTCAAAATTCATTCTTCGTCATGGCATCACTACAGGAAATTTTAGATTTCAACAAACTTATTAATGCATTTTAATTTCAAAAATACCAATATTGTCAATTGAAACTTAATACACCGTATTTGCGAAAGAAATGTTGTAAACACAACATTTCACAAAAAAATCTACATATTTCATGTAGGAATTTTATCAATCTTTATTAGATGTTTAAAAATATAAATATCTATATGAAATTATCCAATTGACATCCTCAAGTGCACTATAAATTATAGTATAGCAAATTAGACAATTTCATCACATTCATAATGAATTAGTCTTATAAGACTTGGAAATCAAAGTTGCGAAAAATATTGACGATGAGTGAAATGTTGAATATATATACAATGTGATAAATGGATATCATTTAATTTGGTTTAGTGATCAATTAGTTTCAGGGTAGGGTTGAAATGGGTTTAGTGGAAGGGTTAGGGTTTGCAATCAAATTAGGTAAGGGCAAAGGGTTGAATTGGGAGTAGAGTACAAATATGCATACAATTTAATTAGAAACATGATCAACTTTATTTTTCAAATAGTCTTAGAGGTACGATTAGGGTGAAGGTTTCATTACAGTTAAGAGTTAAATTTTATTTCAATTTTTTTTTAGAAATTTATTAATATTAAAACTTATAATGTTATGCTTGATTAGTATGAAGTTATTAATATTGATCTTAACATTTATTTAATTAGTCATTTCATATTATTAAGAAATTTCAATAGTTTATGAAACTAATTATCATACATTTTGTAATTTTGAAAAATATTATATCTTTATCAATTAAATTCTTAATGAATTGGTAAGCTGAACAATTTTGTTTATTAATTCAATATTAAATTAATATTTCATTTCTAAACATTTCGTTAATACTATTATTTGTGTTAATAATTAAATTATAAGTTAAGATGTATTATATAATATTAATATTATTTATATTTTATTCATAATAACTTGATTAATATTAAGTTATCAATAATGGTTCAACATTTTTTACTTTATATTTTCAATACTGTCAATATTGATGAATGATGTCAATATTGATGTGATGAATAATTTAAATTCTTGTTTTCAATCAATTAAATTTTTAAAATTATTTATCTATATATCAATTCATTAAAGTAATAAAGTAATTTTTTAATTCATTAATTTGTATTGCATAGATTTTTTTCTTGATATAATTACTATATTATATCATGTAATAAAAATTTATGAGTTTTTGATAAGGATAAACGGGTTTCACAAGGACTCAAAACCTAAAGTTTTACAACAGTCCGCCAATAGCCAAACCAGCAAGAAACAACAACAAAATAGGGGAGCAACCTTGAACAGAAACAAAGACAAAAGAAATGCAGACAATCAAGACAAAGCAAAATATCTCTCAGTTAAGCAAGAGCACCAGATCCTTGTTCTTTTGGATAGAAATCCTGTTGAATTCCTCAAGCTCCTCCATGATGAATCTGGAGGTACCCTTGTTGCTCCTTCTCCTCTTGGTTTTGGAACTGGGTCTAGTGGTTTTGCTATCTCCAGCAGCCACATCATCTCCTCCAAGATCTTTCACTAGATCGCTATGGAAGAATCTATAATCACCAACCATCTCATTGATCTTGTCAAGCCCCTCAATGGTGTTGCTCATAGCTTCTTTACTAATGCCGACCAGATTCTTGAGATTTTTCTTAATCTTAGCCATGGATTGTTCCACCTTATCAATCCTTTGTTCATGGTTACATTTCATTACCTCCACATTCTGAGAGAGTTTTTGAGTCATGATCATGAGTTTTTTCCGGCTTGCTGGGTTAAGGGGAAGTAGTGAAAATGTTAATTATTTCTTTAACCCCCATCTTGAGGGTGTTGATTTCGTGCTTAACCCATTTCTAGTAGCGCTCCTGGCTTCTGGTGGCCTTCATGACAAGATTCATCACACTACCATCTTTCCCCTGATTATTTTTCTGGACATTGAGAAGGATGTCCAGTTTAATCCCTTGGTCCGTAATCTTCGGGTTGTAATCCTTCGCTGCCAGCTTTTTCTTTTTGGTGAGGTGCTCGGCCTTGGAGATTAGCTTGTTGTTGGTTTTGTATTTACTCACTACCCATCTGGGGGAGTTCTTATTGTTGAGCGTCTCAGGAGTGACAATCTTTTCTTTTTCATTCACAGGTTCATATTCAAGGTCATCAACAAGATTCCCACTATCATCCATGTCCATCATCAAATCAGAGATGTCTTGGACCTCTGTCTGCAGACCAATCTCATCAAGCGAGGGCACAATATCAAGGGATTTGGCGTGTTCCATGATAAGGATGATAAGTCCCTCATGCAGAACAGGGTTGCTAGGGTTTTCCAGGTGCTTTTCCAAGATATTCTCAAGGGAGGAGGCAAGATAGTAGCGAACAAAGATAATTTTACCATGGAAAAAATGATTTAAGATAGTGAAATGGTAGGAAAAGATACTTGCATACCTTCCATCAAGGGTGATATATCTCATTATAAACTCAGCCATGTCAGCCCATGGGCCATGAGATATTTCCTATTATAGCCGCCATTGGCCATCTTGGTGACTCTGGAGTGCTCTTTGTCTTTGTCAAAGAAACTCGACAAGTCCTCCTCCCCATTTTTTCTATCCTTGTAAAACCTTCTTCAAATCATAGCCAGACCAGTGACCGTCACCACCAAAGATTCATCAATCTAATATTCAGCACCATAAGCCCTAAGACTCTCTTTTTTCCATCCATTAACAAAGGCCTCCGTAATCAGAGGAGAGGGGCCATGAAGCCAGTCCAGGTAGGGGATAAGACCACCATCGATGACTTCCTGCCAGACATCTTTATTATTTTTCCACATCTCACAAGTAGAGGGATCTTGTTTGTTCTTATCCCCTCCTATCCTGGTCGCCAGGTAATAGGAGATCACTATCGCCAACCGGTCGTAGAAAATGGGCCACACCGAAAGGATATCAAAATAGTAGTAGAAAAGCCATACAATGAGATAGGAAAACCAGTCGCCAAGGAGGTTTCTAGACTTTTGATTAGGGAAAACCAGAAAGAACCATTTCCCTATCAACTAAGTCATGTCATGATGAGGGATCATTGATTAATGCAGTAATCATTATGTGTGAGATCACAAAGATTTTTGGGGAAAGCATCCCTACTACTCCACCAGTTGGTTTCCATGTATCCCACTGCCAGATTGGCCAGTAGATTCACCGCCTTATTACCTTCTCGGTATATGTGCAAGATTTTGAAATCTGTTAGATCATTAATTATATTTTGGCAGTCCTTGATCAAGCTAGCAAATCATTTAGCTAGGATTTGTGCGACCACTCAAACAGTTGACAGTGTTTAGCGAGTTGGACTCT
This sequence comes from Cryptomeria japonica, assembly GCF_030272615.1. Classification (NCBI taxonomy): domain Eukaryota; kingdom Viridiplantae; phylum Streptophyta; class Pinopsida; order Cupressales; family Cupressaceae; genus Cryptomeria; species Cryptomeria japonica. The sequence goes on from NC_081414.1 coordinate 349,963,338, forward strand.
AGCCACACTTTAGTAAACCCCTCTCTTTTAGCCATGTGTATCCCAATGTGGGAAGCACTGGCTTGTGCATAGTGGTTATTCTGGGTGCCCAGGGGGAGCACCACCACAAAAACCAGCAGACCAAAGTGATTCCTATCCACTCCCCTGCACTCGCCTGGCCTAGGATTTCCTTTAGCCACCCCATCTACATTGATTTTGATCTAGCCCATAGGGGGAGGATGCCATACAACATTATGTCTACACTACTTGGTTTTGTGGACTGGGTTGGCAATGTTCTAATCAATTTGCAACCGATTGATAGTATCCTAATCCTCCTGGAGAGTAGGAATGGGGGAGTCATTCTTTCTACTGGGGTAGGCATGGAGAAAGTTCTCTTTTATAGCATTGTGTACTCTAACAACCACAACAAAAGGAGGAGTTTCCAAGCCCCTGAAAACTCTATTATTTCTTTGTTTCCAGATGCCCTAGGGAATATGAGGAAGAGAAAAATTCCAAAGAACACCTAAGGCCTGATTATTAGAAGTTCATTTCCATTCAAACCACATTCACTGAGTAGAAACGGGGAAGACCCACACAATATTCCAAATGTTAAGGAAGTGATTCCAAATATATTTGGCATAGGCACAGTGCACCAGAAGGTGGCCAACATTTTCCTCCACCTCTTTACAGAGAAAATATTTGTTAGAGAGAGGAATACCTTTTCTGCAAAGATTATCGATGGTAGAGATCTTGCCTTGCATAAACAACTAGAAAAAGTTGTTAATTTAAGGAATTAGGAGTTTGTTCTAGATACCTACCCAATAGGGGGGAGAAGGACCTAGAGATGAACTTATAGGCATCAACAACTTTGAACTTCCCAAAAGAGGAGAAGTTCCAGAAGACTTCATCCTCCCCTTGAGAGCGGGCGATGTCGATGAAATTCAACCAAGGTTGCATAGGTCTCAAATCATTATCAACATAAGAGAGGTACAACCATTCTCCATTTCTAATGTAATCAGCCACCCAAGTGCCAATTTTTCTGAGGCATAATTCTTTATAGGGGGGAGCCCAAACATTTTCTGATAGGGGGCCTTCACTAGTCCACCAGTCATCCCAAAACCTAATTCTAGTACTATTACCTAGCATCCATCTGCAACCATACAAGATAACTTTGGAGGAGCCAAATAAATTGATCCATAAATCAAAAACCACATTGGGGAGCTCATAAGTTTCCAGAGAGTTTAGGAAATCAAGGATGTGGTACTTAAGTTTGAATATATCATTCCATTCATTATTCTCCTTAAGACATCTCCATAGCTGCTTGGACATCAGGGCTTTATTGAAGTCTCTCAAATTCTGGATATCCAGACCTCCGATGAGTTTGGGCAAGTAGACTTGATTCCAGGCCACAAGCTGTAATCTATTTTTGGATTCAGTTCCAATCCATAATTTATTTTTTTAGTTCTTTCCAATTTATCTGCAATTTTGGCTGGGATTTTGAATAGAATCATAGCATAAATCGGAAGGCTCTAAAGAGAGGCTTTGAGAAGTTGGAGCTTACTAGCTTGGCTTAGCAAGGCGCCTTTCCATCCAGCTAGTTTGTTTCAGAATTTTTCTATAAGATTCACCCAAAAGGAGTCAGGAGTCGGTCCCTAGCAGAGGGGAAGGCCCAAATAGGAATCAGGAAAAGTTCCAAATTTTTAGCCAATAATTGAGGCAATTTTAACTTTCCTGTGCTTGGGGGTGTTAAAGAAAAAGATGGAGCTTTCAGCCAGGCTAATTTTTTTGCCCCGAGCCATGTTCATATATATTCAGAGTCATTTTTAAATTCTTGGCTTCTTTGATCGAACCTTCCCCCATTAAGAGGGTGTCATCCACAAATTGTTGGTGCTCGAGCAAGTGGGGGCCTGAGAGGAGGGCCGAAGGCCCATAATATTACCAGTTCTGACCTCCCTCTGAATTATTCTATGTGTGTCTATATATATATATATAGACACATACATATATATGTGTGTGTGTGTGTGTGTGTGTGTGTGTGTGTGTGTGTGTGTGTGTGTGTGTGTACATACATACATATACATATATACATATGTATGTATATGCATATGTATATACATACACACACACACATATATCTGTGTGTGTGTGTGTATAAATAAATGAAGTTAGATAAAAGAAAGGAAAGTATAAAATAAAATAAAAAACATATACAAACAAGTAAATAAACAATATAGTTATAAACTCATGCTTTGCCTAAAGTCAAAAAATGCATATAACAAGCATGGGCATTCAAGTTACAAAAGAAATAAATTTTTATTGATATCATTCAAGAGAGGAGTCGTGAAAAATAAAAGGAACACACAAAACATGGGTTTTTGGATGCAAGCAATGGCCATTTATTCCTTTCCACCAACTCCTCCCATGGCAAAGGGACAACTTTGATTTAATTTGAATGGTGTAGGGCATGGGCAACATGGACAACCATACTCTGGAAGCATGGTTACTGCCTAAAGGACATATTTTTTGTAGATTTGACCAAGCTAAGCATGTCATAGAAGTAAAACAAAACCCACATCCACTTTATATGGATGGAGAGATTGATTTAAGGGTGAGACAGGAAGATAAGGCATTGGAGCGAGCTCATTTCAGATTTGCAGGTGGTTTGAAAGGGTTTTCAGACACTAGGTTGAGTTTGGATGCCCAATTAGGATTCCTCTATTCCTTTCTATCAATCCTAGATGCTCTGCTAAATGGTTGTGTAAATGGTTTCTTAATTCGAACACCAAATGAAAATATGATATTAAATGATTGTTGCTCTTTATTATGACTTCGAGAAAAGGAAGGAATTAGAAATCACTTGGTATCTTGATTACCATGCTCTTATCTGTTAGTTAGATGAGAGGGGGGGTGAATCATATAAACACAGAATTCTTTCTATTCATCAGATTCAACCTTGGTAGCCTTTACTTAAAATGCAACAATGACTGTAAATCATTCAAACTCATGAATTGACAAACATTAAACATCATAACACATTTAACACCAAATTTAACGTGGAAACCCAAATAGGGAAAACCCACTGTGGGATTTCGGACCCACTAAGAAAATATACTCTTCTAGAGTATGCTCGGTTAAAAGAAAATCCTATTAAAGATTACATACACATTGCTAGATGTGATCCAGTTAAGGGATTTCCCTCAGATCTGTTAGAATCTTCACTTTGTTAGAAGTGACCTTGTCAAAGGATTTCAAACACTCATTCAGAATGTTACCTTGCTAGAGGATTTACAAATAAGACTGTTAGGTCCACTCGGTTAAGAGATTTCCTGTCAGTTACAGAATAAATAATAGTAATAAAATATATATGCAACTTCACATCTGAAATGCTAAAGCAGATTCTATGTGCTCAATGTACTCAAGATAATCTTGTCATAAGACTTATCTTTCTCCTTGTTGGGCTTCTCAATCTGTTCTACAATCAGATCTTCAATCTTCTGTACTCGGTAATCACCTCTGTAGCATCACTATGCTTCCAGTTTGCTCGCTAGCTTTGTTCTACAAATATTCTTTATTTATAACCAATTCCTAACCACTTAATCTCCTTGATCACATATCCCATGATCAAACTTAGTCATCAGATCATCATACTGGACTAGGTTCATTGAATCCTTCGATTTGAAAAATATTTTATCACACCTTGGAACTTGTGCTAGGTTATGACCGTTCAATCATCATTGTAGATCTGACTCTTGTATTTTCATTATCGTAGATCCTCAACAAACTTCGTGCATGACATACCAATCATTTATACATCTCCATCTCATTGACATCCTTCATTTAATAATGTATTTATTCATCCAATGCATTTGTTACTGCTCGGTTATTACTTGGTTAATACTGAACTTTACTCGGTAGACATTCTGCCTTCATTAACCAATATCGATATCCTTAGTGTTTACCGACTAGCTCCTTGCTCGGTAACATAGAACAGTATCAAACCTTTACTCATTCTATTGCATGAAATCTTTTCTCCTTCTTGTTTAATCTTTGAATACACATATATAGAATATCAAAATGATCAAAACATCATAATCTCGTCATTGTCTAACTCGGTAATCATTGCCCATTGAATAAATCATTGCTCCCCTTTATTCTCACATTCTTCCCGTGTCATTTACTGACATCTTTATACTCATCAAAGCATGCTTTTTAAGATATGGCAACATCATACTGAATTAGAAAATCAATTGCTTGACATCAATGACAAAATAATAATATTAAGACAGTAATAATCCTTTATCAATTATATCATTTATCTCCAACAATCTTCTCAATCTTTCTGTAATGCAAACAATCTCCCCCTTTGGCATTGATGGCAATACCAACTTGATTTATTCCAGTTTCTTCAGATTCAGATTGTTGTTAAACTCTCTATTGTTAACTTTGAGCTGAAAACATCTCCTACAAGCTTCTCCCCTAGTCATTAGTCTTCTCCCCCTTTGACAACAATGCCAAAAAGTAAAACTAATGCATGATTACTTCCCCTGTGAAGTAATTTTCTTGCTTGATAAAACATATATAAATGTATCATCTAAGTCTCGGTCAGAGCAACTTGTCTTCATTCACTATTTCCTGCACACCTTTAGACATCCTTCTAAAGTGTGTAAATTAGCATCAACTCACAACTAGTATTCTATGGAGTCATAGAATTGATGCTTTCATCGAACTCTGTCAATGAGTAGAAGATAGGGGTAGGACCCCTAACTTACTTCTGAGATACTCAAAAGTATCCCTTGGCAGTGGCTTAGTGAAGATGTCTACTATTTGTTCCTTTGAACTAATGTATTCCAGGACACCTTTCTTCTCTTGAACTTCTTTTCTGAGATAATGATACTTTATAGAGATATGCTTTGTCTTAGAGTGCATTATCGGATTCTTTGAAATGTTAATAGCACTAGTATTATCACAGAATATAGTTACTAGCTCGATAAATTTCTCATTCATACCTTCCAACGATTGTTTGATCCATGCTATATTGGTGCAATTCAATGCTACAGTGACATATTCAGCTTCAGCTGTTGATTGTGAAATGCATCCTTGTTTCTTGTTAAGCCAACTCACTAGTCTTTCTCCCAAAAAGAAAGCTCCACCACTTGTACTTTTCCTATCATCAATGTTTCCTGCCCAATCAGCATCAGTATAGACTTTTTAAGTCAAAATCATTCCTCTTTTGATATACTAAACCATAATCTTTAGTGCCTCTTAAGTATCTGAAAATTCTCTTGATTGCTGTCATATGGGTTTCTTTGGGATCTGCAGAAAATCTTGCAACTATACCTACTACATGTGCTATATCAGGCCTACTGTGAACCACATATTGCAACTTTCCAATCATAGATCAGTAAAGTGTCTCATCAACAGATGCAGATTCATCATTCTTTGGTAGTTTACAATTAGTAGTCATAGGAGTACTTACAGGTTTAGAATCCTGCATTCCGAATTTCTTCAAGATTTCCTTTATCTACATGGATTGAGTAATGAAAATCAGATTTTTTATTTGCAGTATCTGCAAACCTATAAAATACTTTATTTCACCAATTAATGACATCTCAAATTCTTTGCATATTTCATTTCCAAAGTTCTTGCATAAAGAGTCATTTCCACAAAAGATAATATCATCAACAAATATGGCTGAAACCAGTATGCCATTTTCCTCATCATTCTTCATATACATGTTGTTTTCACTTGTCCTCATAAAACCAATCTTGATTAGATAAGAGTGCAATCTTTCATACCATGCTCTAGGTGCCTGCTTTAGGGCATATAATGCTTTGTTCAACTTACATACCTTATCTTTATTCTTCTCTTCAACAAATCATTTAGGTTGTTCAATATAAACTTCTTCTTCTAGTATACCATTCAAAAATGCAGATTTAACATCCATTTGATATATCTTGAAAATTTTGTAAGAAATATATGCCACCAATGTTCTTACTCCTTCAAATCTTGCTACAGGTACAAAAGTCTCTCCATAGTCTATTCCTTCTTCTTGAGCATAACCTTTGCAAACTAGTCTTGCTTTATTTCGAATGACCTCACCTTTTTCATTTAGCTTGTTTCTGAAAATCCACTTTGTATCAATTACATTTTTCTCTTTTGGTATTGGGACCAATGTCCATGTTTCATTTTTCTTGATTTGTTCAATCTCTTCAGTCAGAGCATTTACCCAATCTTCATTGTTAAATGCTTCTTTTACTATTCTCGGTTCAAATTCAGATTTCAGACATGTGTTATGTCTCAATTTGTTCCTTGTCATCACTGGATCATCCTTGTCTCCTATAATTTGACTTGATGCATGATTTCTTCTGACATATTTGGCTAATATAGGCTCGATAGGCTCTGTATGATCTTCTTCATCACTCGATAACTGAGTATTTTCTTCATCATCTTTTTTGGTAAAACTTCTAAGTTGTACATATACAAACTCTTCATTATCTTCTGATTCTTTGGAATTTCCTTCATCATTTCTTTCTACAAACTCATCAATTTTCACATTTGCACTTTCCACTATTTTGTTAGAAGATTTGATCAAACATTTAAATGCTTTACTTCTAGAAGAATAAGTAAGAAATATTCCTTCCTCCCTTTTTTGATCAAAGTTCCCATTTCTATCATCTTTGTGAACATAAAATCTACTTCCAAATATTTTAAAATAACTCACATTAGGTTTCTTGCCATACCAGATTTCATACGGTGTCTTCAAAGTTCCTTTCTTCAGTTGTACTCGGTTCAAGGTGTAAATTGCAGTGCTTATTGCTTCTCTCCAAAATGTTTGAGGTACCCTCTTTTCTATCATCGGGGTTCTACCACAATCTACAATAGATCGGTTTCTTCTTTCAGCTATCCCATTTTTCTATGGTGTTCTTGGTGTAGATACTTGTCTCTTTATACCATGATTATTGCAAAATAGGTTAAATTCATCAGAAATGAACTCTCCTCTTTTGTCAAATCTTAGACATTTCAGCTGTCTTCCTGTTTCATTTTCAACTCTTGTCTTATACCATTTGAACATTTGAAAGGCTTCTAATTTCTCTTATAAAAATATAACTGACATCATCCTTGAGTAATCATCCACAAATAATATGAAGTATTTATCACCATAATAACTTTGAACTTTCATAGGACCACAAAGATCAGTGTGCAAAAGATCTAGAATTCCTTTAGAAGTGTAGGACATACTTGTAAATCTTGATCTTGTCATCTTACCCATCTGGCATCCTCGGCACATTGCATTCTTAGGTTTTTCCAAGCTCGGTAGACCTCTTACAGGATGCTTCTTACTTATTTTGATCAGATTATCAAAATTTACATGACAAAACATTTTATGCCATAACTAGGTATCTTCTATTTTTGCATATAGACAATTGTTCTGAGTTGAGTCAAGGTGAAATGTCTTACCTCTTGTTTGAGTCCCAGTAGTAGCCAACTTTCCATGTTTGTCATGAACTTTGATAATTCCTTTCTGAAATTCTATTCAGTATCCTGTATTATTTAGTTGTGCTACACTCAACAAATTGTCTTTCAAACCTTCAACCCAATGTACATCATCACATTTAGTATTGTCAAGAAGTGTAATAGAACCTTTACCTTTCACCAGACATGGTGCATCATTACCAAATCTTACATAACCTCCATCATAGTCTTCTATTTTAACAAACTTGTGTTTATCACCTATCATGTGATGTGAGCATCCACTATCTATGATCCAAGAATCATTGTTATTTATGTGAGATATTAGGGATTTTTCTTCATACCTTTCTTCATATGATCCGTCTTTGATAGCCACATAAACAACTTCCTTAGTCTCAGTCTCATCAGATTTATCATCATTAGATTCCTCATCAGCTACTAGGCATGTCTTTCTATCTCTCCTTCTGAAGTCTTGGTGTCCTCTGTAATGGTTGTCTTTCTGTCTGTCATCTTGGTATTCTCTCTTTTCACTAGATTCTTTGTTAGGACAATTAGAAGCCATATGTCCTATTTTATCATAGTTAAAACATTTCAAAGGTAACTTCCCTTTATACTTACCTTTACCTCTCGGTAACCTTCTAGGTAATAATGCTTCAAACTCTTCTTGCTTTCTGATTTCCTCATATAGTTTGTGTACTTCTTCCATGTTTTTATGAAATCTCTCACTTAATACATCTCCATCTCATTGACATCCTTCATTTAATAATGTATTTATTCATCCAATGTGTTTGTAACTGCTCGATTGTTACTCAGTTAATACTAAACTTTACTTGGTAGACATTCTACCTTCATTAACTGATATCGATATCCTTGGTGTTTACCAACTAGCTCCTTGCTCGGTAACATAGAACAGTATCAAAGCTTTACTCATTCTATTGCATGAAATCTTTTCTCCTTCTTGTTTAGTCTTTGAATACACATATATAGGATATCAAAACAATCAAAACAACACAATCTGGTCACTATCTAACTCGGTAATCATTGCCCATTGAATAACTTATTACTCCCCTTTATTCTCACATTCTTCCTGTGTCATTTACCGACATCTTTATACTCATCAAAGCATGCTTTTTAAGATATGGTAACATCATACTGAATCAAAAAATCAATTGCTTGACATCAATGACAAAATAATAATATTAAAATAGTAATCATCCTTTATCAATTATATCATTTATCTTCAACAATCTTCTCAATCTTTTTGTAATGCCAACACTTATCATACAAATGAAGAAGAAAAGAATTAAAAGGTATTCTGAGTATAGGTAGCCAACGCCCAGTTTTAGACATTTTTTATGGTAGATACCCTAAAGTCATTATTTTGGAGGCAAGATTAAGATCAATATACACAACTTGAACAAACAAAAATTAAGATATGACTCCTCATATGTAAACTCAACCTTGGTTGTAGATGCAAGTAGAGATTATCAAGGAAGTAATGCCTTAATTGATTGCTGGTCACTCTTAGCAGCCATGAAAATAGAAATTGCAATTAGCATCCCTTGAATGCTCATATTCTCTTCTTGTTATGGAGCAGTTGGTTTAGTTTTATTGAAACCCTACCTGTCTTCTTTTAAACATCTATGAGTTTAAGTTTTCTGTGATGATGCAATGTAATGCAAAAGTAAAATAAAAATAAAATAAAATAATAAATAACCCAACAATAGAAAATTTTCTATTAGCATAATCTTGTCTAGTCGTTATTGTTTTTTATTAGGATAAAACGAGTTTTGAAGGGGCCTCGAAACCCTTACAATTAAATAGTTGCCATCAAAAAATAGACAAGACTGCAACGAACGATAGGGTTTAGAGAGGACCTGAAACCTTCTGGACTTATGAGCATCCAAATCCCAAAACTCAAATCCTGCAAGAAACATAAGTAGAAAAACACAGTAGCCACCACCAACTAGACACCAACCAAACAACAAGAGTAAATCATTACATTCCAGGCTGACAAAACAAATGGTCTAAGTTAGCAAACAATAGACCTTAGAAGTCAATGAATGAGGATTTTACTAGGCACAACCAAGAAGATGGCTTTTCCAGGCTCCCATAACCTGTAACTGAATCTCCAAGCCACAACAAACAAAGCCTGAACCTAACCAAAAACAAAAACTGGCCAAATTGGGCCCTTGAAAATTGTCAACATCTGGTCTGTCCTTGAGAAGAACAAGAGACATAAGGTTTTTCTAGGATCCCTCAATCTTGAGAGTGGGTTTTACAAGGCCCCCACAACCTGCAACCTTGAGAGTGGGATTTACAAGACTCCCACAACCTAAAACAATGGGTTTTTGATAGGATCCCATAACCTTGAACTTAAGAAAGAATGGAGTAGAGCATAATATACCCTCGAAGACCACCTCCTCAATAGGTGATATAGGAGGGGAGCCAATTGAAAGACCATACTCTGTTCCCATACAACATAGAAACATGGTGCATCAGCCTCCCACCAGCACTTCCCGGCATCCACTGCAGCAGCTAACTCCATCTCAATAGGAGTGAGGTGATCTCCAGCACCATCCATCTCCACCTCAAAAGAAGATAGGGTCCCCACTATAGGACAAACCAAAGAAAATCGAGACTATAGGGAAAGGACCAACCAAAAGATGGAACTTGCACAAACATGATTGGACTAGAGACGACATCCTTCCATCAAATCTTCAAAAAAAAACATAGGGCATAGAGGGCTCTGGTTGCATCTAAGCTCTTCAGAAAAAAATAGACAAATTGCTCCAGTAGATGCAACCCTGAAGCAAAAGAAAAGCAGGGCCAAAGACAAAAGCAAGGAGACCCCCCAAGCAGGGTGTGTGGTCAGATCAAGCAAGACAAACCTCCAATCATAGACCCATGCAAAGCCTAGAAGAGAAACAAGGCATAAGGAAAGATTAAAACCACCCCCTCCCACGCCAACCATCGCACCATCTTCAACCCCAACTCTAGAAACCCCACCTTGACAACTAGAACCCCAGCAACACTGGCCGCTCCTGCACGCCCTCCCCTGCACACCTTATCGGTAAAGAAGCCCCAAACCAAGAGACAAGGGCCAATAAACTCCTCCACTCCAACCACAAGGGAAGGGCCAACACGAAGACCTAGAGAAGAGTTAGAACACAAAACACCCTGCAAAAAAACCCTCTGGTATGAAACCACCACAACAGTCCAGCAACAACAAAAGGACCTCTCTTCATCCAAAAAGGTGCAGTTTGCGATGGATGATAAGGTCGAGAGGAAAACGATAGCAAAGAAGCATCCCCAGAAAGGGGAAGGGTAAGAAATATGTGCATAAGGGCCAACGACACCCAAATGATGCAAAACCTTACACAACAGAGCCAAGAAAGCACAAAGGAGTAATACCGAAGAAAGAGGCATACAGCCAATTGAGCTCTCCTCGCCATCATCTTCATCAGAAGCTGAAGCCCTTGCATCATCCATGTCATTTGAAACCCTAATCCCTCTGCTCCCGCTCATGCCCATTTTAAAAACTGTTAGCTTCTTGTTAGGTTCTTACCGAAAAGCTTAAAAAATGTGAATTTGGTTATGAAATTTTTAATGGAATAAAACCATTATTCGCAATTGGAATAAATTTCAGCAAATCTCAAATTTATAATTTTGTATTACTGACTCATACTCAAAATTGTTCAGTATAGTCAACTAAAGAAGATTTAGAAATTGCTTGCCAATAAATAAATTATAGTTTCTTATGACACTGGATAGTAAGGGATGTGATCTTACCACACCCGTAGGTCTCATGACTTATGTTGGCCATGTACACAATACCTCCAACAACATTGCGACACAACTTTAGTACATGGCTAGCAGAAAAGAAAATATAACTTGTGCCATCTTCTAAACAATCCTCCTTGACTAGTCAAAACATAGCGTAAATGACTATTGGAGGCTTAATCTTAAGTAAATGGTAGCTTAAAACATCCAAGATATTTGATTAAAACCATCACAACCTTGTTTAGCCATAAAGGAAAAGGGGTAGTAGTTAGAAAAATTTACAAACCTCATAGTAGAAGTATGATTTTTGAGAAAGACTTAATATTATTCAGGGTACTTATTTTATCATGAATATTCAGTGTATAAATGTGTTAAGGGAAGTAATTAGTAGCAAAACTAACAAGGAAAAGAGTTGGTGAACTTTAGTTCTTTCTAGGAGTTTATTTGGTTTTGTTATGATCCACTAGTACACAACTTTGATGCCAACCCATGCTGCAATCAATCATAGAACAACCACCGAGTCTTTTGTGGCATGAAAATGCCAGTAGCAAATTAGAATTTGAGAATTGGTGGCCAAGGAGTGCACATACTTGCCTTCTTCCTTGACATGTTTGATACCTTACCACAACTGATTGATAGCTGAAAGAATTTAGGAAGGAATGTGTCAACATACCTTCTTTACTCATGTCTTTGTTGGGAAACGTTTGTGGTGTTGCCATCGAATGACTGATGAATAATGTACACTCCTAGCCTTCATTAGGTAGGCCAAAAAGAAAAAAGAAAATATCTACTTCCAAATTAGGATTCTCTTTCCATAGTGATAAGCATGTACAAGCACAAACTTTTATGGCAAGAGATAGAGTTAGGACCCTACAAGGGCATATGTAGAGGATAGTATTCCTCTAAGATGTAGACTAGTCCTCTCTATCTGAGGTGATCATCAAGGGATAAATCCTATGATCCATTCTAGATAAGATTATCTGTTCAAGATTGACAGTAGTCAGGGAGTGTATTGTTCTAGTAGACTATCAGTTGTACCCCTAGATAGCAGATGAATGTCGCCAGTTGCATGTAGGCAAGCAATACCCGTGATGCCCTAGGGTAATTGGATGGATTGTGCTAGGAGCATGTGGGCCTGGGGCGAGTTGTATGCTGGTGATGGATGTCCCCGTTGCTTAGTCATCCGATGGACTATAGGGAAAGGAGAATTTATAATGGGAATGGAAAGATAACAACCCAAGTAATATCTCAATGTGGAATGGCACGTTTTATGTACTTGAATCTTGAGGCAGTAAACACCTTAGGCGTTTGGTCTTTAGAGGTAGACCAAATTAATGTCTCTCTCTCACCATGGGCCACAAAATCTACTTGGAGGGGTGGATATGGACTAATCCACTATGGAGGGTTCACATTGCACCTCAAGCCATAAAAGAAGAACTTTGGATAAGAAGCCTACCCTGCCTCATAGAGCTTCTAAGGTATGCATCCAGGTATTGCTATTTATTTAGCTTCAATATTGTTCATGATGTAATTTACATCATGAGTTATTATCTTGCACTAATTGTATGTTACTTGTTAACATGTTTCATGTATTGAAAAAAAAAAGTGTGTGAATTTGGATTGTTTTGGGTTCTCGTTACATAACAGCTCTACTAGTTCACATAATTGATTACAAATGCCTCTTTTTGTTGGAGGTCTTTAGAACAATCCAGAATATAGAGTAATGTTTATTAGAGTGCCCAAAAAGTGTGTGAGGTTTCAGATGCGACACAGGACAGATAAGAACTATCCATTTGAATCTTTATGAAGAGCTATATTATTTTTACTGTTTGTATACTGCAAAATGGAGGATACAGAAGTGACAGATTTGGTGAGGGGTAGTTGCGATTATTCCCAACAATATTTGCTTTTGATCCTCCATTTCCCTTCGTGTCTGTCATTATGAAGTTTTTTAAGGAAACTTTACAATACAACCATGAAACAGTAGAATTAAACTGATATAAGCTTTCAAATGTAGTAATTAAATTAACAAAAAAAATGTGGAGTTCTCATAGCACATGAAACAACTGTCCACAAATAATTGTCCTCTTTATCTTTTGTAAATTCTGAAAACAAGACGATATATAGAAAACAACAAACAGAGGGAGATAATAAACGTGATTGTTTTTTCACACACATAAATCTTTATTCATTCAACTGAAAGATGGATTACATCATGCCTCAATAAAGACGTCTTCAATTGCATCTGCACATTACAATCTTCACACTCATTGCAGACTTACACGCTCAGCAGCAAGGAATCTATATATAGAAACAATAGCCGGTAAAAAAGGATTGGAACTGCACTTGATTTTCCGTGCATCTACAATGCATTATTCGCAGCGTTGAAGACTGGCAAAACCGAGCTTGAAGACAAGTAGATGTTTAACATGCAACATGGTAATCATCGAAATGGTGTACGGCACTGAACTCAGTTGAACTGCGGTGAGAATCGAGTATCATCTGCCAAGAAGCTCGTGGGGGACGAAACTAGGCGAGTTGGTTAAAATCCTTTTGAAAATATTGGGCATAATGAAAAGTAGATAAATCACCTATGCACTGAGCAAGGCCATACACTTCACCATCGAATTCCCCTTCAAAATTTGTTTTGAAATGATAGGAAAAAGATGTCAGAAGATCGAAACAATCTTTCTTACAGAAAAATCCGTAAAAATTAGTACAAGAACAAATGAACCACAATCCACAATCTGTATAAAAATTTTGAGATTAAAAGAATTCTCTCTGTTATTTGGTGCATGTTTTCCAAATTGTAAAGATTACCACTTCCAAACGAAGTGCAAGCACATTTTACTGTCCTCTAATGAAAATTCAAAACCTACTGTAAAACAAAATTCAATGGCATTATTTAAATCATCATATTAAAATAAACCATTGAACACTAAAGATCACAAAAGCTAATGTTACAAATACAAAAAAAAAATACTGTGTTCTCCTCTCTTAGAGGCCTTTATGAGAACAGACTTGGTTGCAGATCAGGAGAAACTCTGTTAAGAGATCCTTTGTGAGTTTCAGAGCCAGTTGAGCTCTGTAATGTTGCTGTGGATTTAAGTATCAATTATCTGATTTGTGTGTACGTCATGTATGCTAATTGATCAGCTTGTTTTTGTGTTTTGTTGTGGAGTGTTAGCTGTGCAGAAGTCAAAGCGCTGCCTTAAGCTCTCTGAGCAATGTGAATAGTGAGCTATTAGCTATATGAACTGTAAGTTTGAGTGAATCTTTTTGGAGTTATTATATTGTTTATTTTGTTGCTCTTGATAGTGTTATTGCAGAGAAACTACTTGGGAGATTAGTAAAGGCCTATAAGTGAGTTTGGCAGGGAGCTGTATGCTGTTAGTATAACTGTGTAAAGAAGATTGTGGGTTTCAAACAAAGCAAGGAAGAAAGAGTTCGAATCAGCCAGCTCTGCTCTATTTTTGCCGCTGTTGATCAAGAAGATTTTGGAACAAAAGCATCACACATCGTTTGATGTACTCCAAACCATAGATTGGAGCATTGATTGCAGAATCTGCAGATACTTAGATTGCAGTTTGCAGAGTTATGCTCAAGTTTGAATGTGTTTTTGTTTTTGCTGTTGTGCTCTATTTTCGCTTTATCAATAGATGATCGTTTCTCCTGGTCTGTTAAAATTCTAATGAAATTTCTTAATCTGGTAAAGTTTCTTCTCCATTTCAGAACTAGTCCATTACTTGAGATCCATGATAGTATTTCAACCTCATAGTAAAATAAGCTAACGATCACAACACAGTAGCCCTTTTATATATTTAAAAAGACTAATTTTGCAATTACCCCTCTTAAAAACCTAAAACCTAATACAATGAATGCTATTTCTTGTTCTATAAAAAACCTCCTCTTATCACAATGCAAAGGAAATAAGTTCAATATTTTCTCTACATCTTCTTTCTGGATATGAATGGGAAAATAAATAAATATATATATATTTATATATAAAAAATTATAAATTAATATATATATGTTCTGTAATACATTATAAGTTAATTTAAAGATATTTTTGAAATACAACGATTTTCTTATCCAATGAAAACTTGTTAAAAGGAATTCACTGACTTACCTTTACAGAAATCTTCTTATCCAACTTATTTGGTTGTGCAGAGCAGAGTGTTGAAGCTGGGAATTCGAAGTCTATCCTTTCTCAAAATGGTTGCATAGGAAACCGCAAACCAGAAAAAGAAAGTAATAGTGGAAACCAAGAACCTGAGAAGGAACATACTGAAAACGTTGAAGCAGAAAAAATTGAACAAATCTGTAGATCCTGTCCTTGCGAAGATCTTATTGGACACACCACCTGATGGTTCCATTAGGATTCATTATTGTGTAATGGACCCATTGGGTGGTGTGTCCAAATGATCTTTGCAATACAGTATTTACAGATTTGTCCAATTCGTTTTCTCCTTCACTGTTTTTAGTATGTTCTTCATCAAGTTAATGCTTTTCACTACAGCTTCCTTTTCCAGGTACGTGGTTTCCTATGCAACCATTTCATTAAGGCTACATATCGAATTCCCAGCTTCAACACTCTCTGCCGAAATTAAGATACACTGCACTGAATTCGACCACATTCAGAAATATATCTTGATGAGTTGTTATCAAGATATGCAGCCTGCCTCCAAAACAATTCAAGCACATAAACCAGTTACCATAAATCAAGCACTACAAAATACGGATAACCTAAAAGACCTGCTCGAATGAAATCAAAGCAAACTCACTCACTTATTGATTCTAACAGAAGTTTTACCTGAGGTGAAACTGCACAAGGTGTTTGCTCTTCTTTGACCACATCCAGGCAAGCATGTGTGATTCCTGAACTTGGTTGAAGGGGAGGGCTCTTTACAATGGCCACAACAAACCCTCCGTGATTTTCATCCTCCTCGGTACCAAGATGGTACAATGCATCACCCAATTAGTTTACCCGGCTTTTGAGCCCAAATCACTAGTATACAGAACCGCGATCTTCTTGCTTCTTTTTGTTTTCAATTTTTCATTACAAATAAAAAAAATAAATCATCAAATTTTTTATGAAATAAAAATAAAATTAAAAAAATAAGTAAATAATTTTTTTACTGTCAGGACCTCTTATGTAAAGAGGTCTCTAATTAATTCCAGACATTATAGATTTTTCTCATTTTCATTCTCATGAGAAACAAACCCATTGTTTTCTCTTCCTTCTTCAATTCTGTTCTCAAAAACATTTTTTTCGGGATACTGGTTATTTCTTCATCCTTTTCCATTTTTTTCTTATTAAGCACTATTAGTAGAACAAAAGACAAGTTTTGATCCTGTATAAAATATTAAATTTAGATTTAAAATTTGTTGCCTTTGTTTATTATGACTACAAGAATCTTAATAGTAAACTGTTTTATTCTTTATGAATTGATAAAATATCTTTTAAATTTTATTATATATGTTTTTCATTCAATATATCAGATCTATTTCAATGATCTCTCATCAAATAGTCAAGAGTTAATCCCCAGCTTATTTATATATTAGATTTTAGGTTTACATACAAAACCAACAAAACCTAATGCCATATAATAAGCCAAACTAGAGGGGAAATAAGAGACTACCATTGTAAAGCTAAAATATGGGGAAAGTCAAAGATTGAAAAAGGGGGAAAAGACCACAAAAATTGAAAAGTTATTTATTCACTTGCAAACTTCCATCAATCCATTGAGAGATTATTTTAAGTAATAACTATGAATTGAAAGATTTATGAATTAATAAACCTCATCTATCAAAATGAAAAGAAAATAAATCTAGCCTCAACTCAAAAATATCTATTGAAATATTCTTGCAAAACCCATTGCTTTGTTCTTCTTCTTCTTGCATTTACATGAACATGAGATAGCATATGTGAGTTTTGTCAGAAACAAAGAAATAAAATACTTATCTCTATTCATGTTTTGTCACATGATTTCTCTGATTGGAATACGCAAACCCACTTAGAAGAACGAAAGATTGTAGGCCATTTGGAACCTAAAAAGAATATGCCCACATCAATAGGATAATTTAGAAAAGATAATGAGATAGAGGAAGATGCATTGGATAAAATGGATAGATGGAGCACAATAAATAGGTGAATGGTTAAATGGAAATACTCAAAGTAGATTGTGGGTAGGTGATTTTAATTTAATGATTCAATAGTATCTCAGGTAGATACGAGTAATTTTGGCACCATTTTTTTAAGCCATCCAATGGTTGAGAATGGTAGGTAAGAGAAATATTATTTTATTTAAAAATATAATCAATGGTTTCTAATTATTTTTTTTTGGAATAAGCCATCCAATGATTAAGAAGGGTAGGTCAAGAAATATTATTTTATTTTAAAAGTAAATCAATTGTTTCAATTTTCAAAGTGTTGTTTGTATTAATTTCCACTAAACTTGTGCCCTATGTTAAATTAATGTTCCAATGGTATCTTGAGTAAGTAAGAGTAATTTTGGTATGTTTGTTTTTTAAGCCATCCAATGGTTAAGAAGGTAAGGTAAGAGACATATTATTTTATTTAAAAACCGAATCAGTGGTTTCAATTTTTAGAAAGTTACTAAATTTATGCCTCATGCCTCATGGTAAACTAGTGTTCCATGGTTTTCTTGAGTAGTTAAGGATAAGCTTGATATGGTATTTTTTGAATACCTCCCAAAGGTTAAGAAGGGTTGGTAAGAGAAATATTATTTTATTGTAAAATCAAATCAATACTTTTAATTTTCAAAGAGTTGTGTTTACAATTTTCCATTTAACATGGACCCATGGAAAATCAATGATCCAATCATTACCTTAGGAAGGGAAATTACTAAACTTTAAATGAAAATTACTTATAGTAGATAGGGATAGGTAGATATAAAAAATGATTAAATGATTTAATAATTATGGTATTTTTTTTTGAATTAATCATCCAATGGTTAAGAAGGGTAAGTAAGAGAAAATGTTATCTTATTTTATCTTAAAAGATAAAGTGATTGTATAATTAGCTTGAGAAATTACTCAAAATAGATAGTCTATATGTAGAGAAAATAAATTTAAATCTAGTTATTCACTTTTTAATTTTGTTTTAGTGAAAAAATTTGAATTTTCAAAAAGTGATTTCTATATTTTTAACTAAATTTATGTTCTATGACAAATAAGCGATCTATTGGTGGAAAATTAATGAAATATTGTATTTTTTTACTTATATTTTTGAGAAAAATATGTAATTTCTATTTCCAAAATATGCTTCTATAATTTTATAATAAATGTATCTTGCTACAAATAAATGAACCAAAAGTTATGTGGAATACCAAAAAAATTATTATTTTATTTTAAAGGAGAATGAAAAATAAAGATCCAATGAATATGTAGAATAGATATGAAAAATACATATAGTTTTGATATTATTTTGGAAGAGAATGAACAATTTTTATTTTGAATAATTATTTCTCTAACTTTTCAATAACAACTTAATGATTCGATTATTACATAAGATGGATAAAGGAAATATTATTTTACTTTTGATTTTACATTAAAAAAATGATTATTTGTATTTCAAAAAAATATCTATGATTTTGTAGTATAATTAAGCTAGCTAATGAATAATATAATGGTTTAAAATAAAAGAAAATTGAAGGAAAAAATGCACTTAATCTACTATAATATATATATATATATATATAAAGAAAGTTGAGAGAGATATCGAGGCTTTCATTTCAAACTTTTATTAAAAATTTAACTTTTTAAATTAATAAATGAAAGTCTCTATATCTCTCGGCTTTCTTTATATATATATATATATATGCTAGTAGCATCTGTAGGGGCAATTGGAAATAAATTAAATTATAAAATATTTATTAATTTATAAGTACAAGATTTTATCTTATATTAATTATTTAAATAATTAATAACTTATAAATCAAATAATTTATATTAAATGAATTATTGAAATAATTTTAAAATTAGTAAGACTTGTTATATGTTATTTAGTTTAATGATTATGGTTTCATTTTGTTTAGGTTTATATTTTAATAATATTTTAAAGTTAATTGGTTACAATTCCATTTTTTTATTTCATTACTTAATTTGGTTGAGTTTAGCATTGGGGTTAGGGTTAGGGTTAGGGTTAGAGTTATGGTTCAATTTGATTTAGGATTTAGGTTAATTTGGTTTAGTGTTAGGGTTCAATTCAGTGGAAGGGTTTGTGGCAGTGTTCAACTTGGTTTAGGGTTAGGGTTACAGTTGAAAAAGGTTTCGGTTGAAAAATGTTTAGTGTTAGAGTTATTATTGAATTATGTTCATAATTCCAGTTCAATATGATTTAATATTTAGGCTGCCTTATGGTGAAATTTGGTTTCGAGTTTAGGGTTGAATCTGGAATAGGGTTCAAATATGGCCAGGGTTTATTACAATTAGGATGAAGGTTATCTTTCAAATAGTCCTAGAGGTAGGGTTAGGTTTAAGGTTTAATTAGAGTTATAGTGAGGGTTTCATTAGAATTAGTGTTAACTTAGGATTATGGACACTTAAATTTTTATTCAATTAGGGTTTAATTCTGGTCAAAATAATATTAGATATATAGTTACATGTAGGGTTGGGATTAACATTAACCCCTAATTTAATGAGGGTTAGGTTTTAATTATATTTAGTGTTGAATTGGGTTTATCGTTAGTGTTCTATTTTGTTTTAGTGCAAGCAATATAATTTTATTTTGTTTTGTGTTAGGGTTAGGGCCCCATTTGGTTTGGGGTTAGGGTTCAATTAGGTGTAGTGTATGATTTGGTTTAGGGTTAGTGTCTAACTTGGTTTAATGTTCAATTGAAGGATAGTTTTGTGGTTCAGTTTTGTTTAGGATTATAGTTTGATTTTGTTTAGTGTTAGGGTTAGGTTTTAATTTAGTTTTAATTTATTATTACAGTAGGTTTCAATTTATTTTAGTTTATAGTTATGGTTTAATTTGGTTTAAGGTTAAGATTAAATTCAGGTTTTAACTTAAGTGGGGTTACAATTAGGGGTTTGGTTCAATTCAGTCGTGTTAGGGTTTAAAAGGTATCTTTTGGTTTAGGATTATGGTTAAGTTTCAATCTAGTTTAATATTCAATTAGGCTTGGGTTATTTAATTTTTGGTTTAGGGTTAGAGTTTAATTTGTTGTAGTGTGAGGGTTCAACTTGTTTAGTATTTAGGTTCAATTTGATCTATGGTTAGATCATTCAATTTTATCTAGTGTTCAATAAGGAAAATGATGATTATTTGTGAGAATAATTAAATTATTTGTAAACAAGTATTATGGACAGTTTATATTATTTATATATCATTTATCATAAAGTTGAAACTTTGTGTTTATATTAAATTAATAACAATATAGTATTGCATGGTAGTTATTGCATAAACAACTAAATGTAATTAAATTGATTACAAATAGAATGATACAAAAGGAATCCATATTAATACTTAATCTAATACAGTATACAAATTTAATGTTGATCACACGAAATAATGAATGTTTATGGAAATGTATTACATGAATTTATTTCTAAATCTTTCAATCTATTGTCTTTATCTTTTCTCTTTGCAGGTTGTTTTCCCTTTTTCATTTTTTCATAGTGATCATATGTGAACGGTGGCATTATTCTCAATCCTTGCAAAGAATTTCCATGAGATATATCTACAAATGCCATTCCTATTCTTTTAGTTGGTCCTCTATCAACTATGACTTTTCCAAGTGTCAAACCTTGCGACTTGTGTATTGCCAATGCCCAAGCCAGTCTCAATTGTATTTTAACTGTACAACCTCTTTGTCTTACACTGATGGGAATTGTTTGTGGATTGTGATCATTGAACAAAAAATCGTGAGTAGTTATAAAACTTAACCATTCCATATGTTGGTGGTTCTGGTGGCATACTTCCAGGTTTGTTTACAATATTTTGAATATAACCTAATGCTCCATTTACAAGACCTGCTTCTATCCATAGTTTAGAAGTTAGCATAACTCTTGCATTTTTTCTAATCAATAAATCCATATCGATCTCATCATGAGAACTTTCTTCGGTTGCATTAATAGTTCCAACTTTTGTTGCACTGCTGCATGCAACAAGTTGTTCGAGAGAATATATTTTTTTCCTGTTATGATTCTGAACATTATGATTTGTGGAGAACAAATGAACATCATCGTCAAAGGCTTCATTGATTGTTGTACTCATGTTACTATTTTTTCTTGACATTAGCAACTTCCAGTCATCAATTGTAGGTTGTGATTCTCTCAAGTTTGTTAATAGCATATGAAATTGTATTGGTTCAACGTCTTCTCCATCCTCTCTAAAAAATTTGTCTAAGGTAACCACAATTTTGAAGTCTTGCAATAGAATCTTTACTCATATGTTGCTATCATATCTCGGTTTGTATTTGATGGGAGGAAGTTGACCCAAGTCTCCGACTAAAATGATTGAAACAACTGAAAAAAATATACCAACCTAATTTTGAATGTTATATAATGCAAATATGGAAATTTCATTTGTGGATATTACATTTATTACATTCTAAAATGTTTTTTATAATTCATGGCAATTAAGAACATACCTGGAAATCTTAGATCAGAATTTTGTGACAATGCTCGATGAAAATGGGAATTGATGTTCTCTACTAACTTCTCTCCAATGAAGCTCATTTCACACAATAAATATATACTTCACATGTGATAGTTCTTCTTGAAAAGTTGTTAGTCTTGTTCCTTCTAATAGAGAAAAATATTTAATTGGAATTCTCAACTTGGAATTAATAGTCGATGCTCTTATCTTGAATGCTACTACTTCAGTTGGTGAAATAAACAAAAGGGGAGATTCATTAGGCAATTCTACACTTTTAGGACTTTCACTAATTGCACCAATCAGATAAGACTTTCCTATTCCTTTTGTTCCTTGAATTATCATATACAATGGCATCCTATTTTCATTCATATGGTAATGCGATATAATTATGTTCAATGCTTTCTCTTGTTTCTCACTCAAGCTACCATAATTGATATATTGTAGTATATCATCATGTATAATGCATATGTTCTCTCTCATTGTTTCTATGAAATTGATTGCTTGAGTTGTTTAATCATCACTTTGATATTCGTTAGACCAATTTGTTTTTCTATCAATATCCCTTCTTCCCAACATATCTATTTCTAAGAGTTGCATTAGATCATGATGATGTAGCCTAGATATGATTTCCCAATCATGCTCTGTCATGTTTTCTTAAATGATTCTATTGTCTTTAATTTTTGAATCACTAATATTTTCATTGTTTTTTGTAGTTATTATTCGCTCGACATGCCAAGGGGTATAATTGAGTGACTCCTAGTTTGATATTATGGTGTCATTGTTGTCACATATATCTCTTTCCATGTCATGAAATGGCTTGTAAAGTAACAATTCTGATAAATAGAAATCAATTTTTTTTTTTGATGCACGTGAAGGAATGGATAGAAACCTTGGAAACACTTTGACAATAGATTATCTTTTCCTAGGCTCTCTCTTGTTATATCTTCTCTGTTGAGGATTATATATCCATGATCTTGCTACATCAATAAGTGTGATAGCTTCCATTGAGTATGGCCATATCCTATATCCATCAATGAATGATTTCGTTTGTTCTTCATTATTATCTTCATCACATACATCAACGAGTTTGAATACTTCATGTGAAACATTTAGATTGACAAATATTTTACTACTTTCAACCAAGGTAAGTTCTAAGAGCATATGGCATGTTTCTTGAGCTCCAACATCTCTTTCTATAATAGTTTCAACCAAGAGCTTCTTGTATGCCTTTGCTACTATATCATCTGGGTTTTCTATATTTGCAAGATGCAATAGCATTTGATGGTAGTTTTCTGAGCTCTTCTCTACTTTCACTGCATACTTTTCAATGTACTTTATCACTGCATGTTTTGAGAGAACTAGTTGTCAATCTATATTAGCTCTCCACAGTTGTAGTATGTAGCAGTTGTTTGAATTAACTTTCTCATCATTTCTTGTTGGCTCAAATTTCTTTTCACTACTTTGTATGTCTTGATATAATTTTGATCCATGTAAATTTAAGGCTCAGGGCACATTGTATCTGCAATTTTATTTATAAATATTATTTAGCATTTTTTTCAAACTTTTACATTTCATGTATTTATAAAAATATTTATTATAAAGTAATTACCTACAAACCATTCTTCCTTGTTTATTTCCTAAAAATGCACCCTCTCTACACATTGTATGTCTTTGTACTGTGTTTAGAATTTCTTCGTAATCCTTATCAATATCTATCTCGGCAAGTTGTCTCGTGTTTTTCAAACATTGATGTTGTGCAAATTTTTGGAATGCCTGCAATAGTAAAGATGAATGTATTAGTTTCCTATGTAGAAAAACATCATATTTATATTGGATTACATAAGTTACGATTGAAACTCATTGTAATGATACTTGTATGTTTCATTGATGAACATCTACTCTTAGATTCCATTCATGAACAATGCCATGGAAATATCTTTTAGCAATCTTTATTTCTTGTTCATTAGACCAATCTATACTGTCCATATTTGGTGCTCCATGTATCCATAGAAAACTGTGCACATGTGGGGATCCTCTATGTTGCCATTCATATCTGCACCAATAGTCTTTAACATTAAATCTCTTTTCTAGTATTTCTTTTCTAAATATAGAATGTCTTAAGTGCATATAGTGGGTGACTATATGAGGATAGTTGATCACATTTTGTTTCCAATAGATTTGAGCTTTGCGTAGAGTTGTTGGTGCTATTCCTCGTATCAATGCATGTATATCTGGCCAATACAAGTTCGCAACATGGAGTGTAAATAATATTATCGATGTTTCTATTTGATGGAGCATGTCAGATAGTTTTGCTCAACATTTTGTCCAATATGATCTAGTTCCTCTCAATGTTGTTCCAAATCACATCAATTTATCAATCATTCATGAGTTTGGTAACTTCTGCATATGTTCGCACAATTAATTTATTATGATAGGAAACTCTCAAAGGTTCCTTTTTGCAAATATAACGGTTGAATTTTGTGATTTGTGCCTCATTATCATGTTCATCATGTAATATCAAAATATTGGGTGTTTTCCAAAGCGGTGGTCCCAATAGCGAAACAAATGTGTGACATACTCATGTAGATATACTCATCTTATTCTTGTTTCTAACCAATCACACCTACCATCAGCAAATAGAGTTGGAAATCCCATGTCAAGTAAACCTGTTGTCGTGTCTTTATTGATTGGAGATACACCAATTCTAGGCTAATGAATCAATGTGGGAGGATCTTCATTTGGATTATTCACCCATGCCTGGATTAATTATATTTATCTTTGCATGTTAGGTAGTTTTGAGGCCATTGATGTTGTGTGATCTATGATATTATATTCACCTATCTCTACAATTGGACCAACAAATATAGTTTGATTTGAGTCAAAATCAAATTCCATATGCACAGTCCTTATTTTGTCAAAGATATTTTGATCAAAATATTTGTCCAAATCATGCAGAGTATTATGAGCAATTGCAACACCTGAATACAACTTGTCATGCTCAATTTTGTATTTTAATGCTTTGTAGACACATTCTCTATTTATTGTAAAGTTATAATTTATGCCACACTGATATTTTTCTCAAACAATTATTATTGGCAAGTCTTTGATTGGATGTGGCAGAATATTGAAAATTCATTCAATATTTTATGGAAAACTTATTGAGTGTCTTTTATACCTATATTGACCACTTATTTTATGTGTGACTTGTAGAATTGGACTTACACATGCAATCAAAATTTATTTTACTTGTGTAATGTTGGAAAGTTCTTGTGGTTGTGGTGTTGGATCTATATTGTTCGACAAAGAGAATCTATTATTCCCTTGTTCCCAACAACACATATAGGACCTTGCGTAGTGTGATACACTTTTATGCCATGGTAACATTCTTGACATATATAACACATTGTTGGAGAAACAAAGGCAAGTTGAATATTTTTCAAATCATTTTGAAGAGTTCCATTAGGATTGCCTTTATTTATAACATTATTTACCATTCCTATATTCCTTTCAAGTAGAGGAATATGTTGAGTATTTTGAGGTATATAGTCAATAAATACGGATTCTCCATTCTTATAATTCATTTGAATGTTTGTATGTGATTGAAATCGTTGTGTTTTGAATGATTGTTGATGAACTTGTTGTGTATCCTCTCTCTGAGAATGAGATTGAGATTGTTGTTCACAATTTCATTGATAACCACTTCCAATTATATTAAAACCTTCTCTATTCTGAGCTTCCAATTCTGATACTACTATTTCTGCTCTACGTCTATGATATTTGTGCCTTTCAATCACATTATGTCTTTGTCTTTGTTCCTCCCTTTCAACATCTATCATTTGTTCACATTGTCTTCTACGATATTATCTTTGATAATCCTTCTTATATTGCCTCCATTGTTCCTCTGATTCAAAATTCATTCTTCGTCATGACATCACTACAGGAAATTTTAGATTTCAACAAACTTATTAATGCATTTTAATTTCAAAAATACCAATATTGTCAATTGAAACTTAATACACCGTATTTGCGAAAGAAATGTTCTAAACACAACATTTCACAAAAAGATCTACATATTTCATGTATGCATTTTATCAATCTTTATTAGATGTTTAAAAATATAATTGTCTATATGATAATTGACATCCTCAAGTGCACTATAAATTATAGTATAGCAAATTAGACAATTTCATCACATTCATAATGAATTAGTCTTATAAGACTTGGAAATCAAAGTTGCGCAAAATGTTGATGATGAGTGAAATGTTGAATATATATACAATGTGATAAATGGATATCATTTAATTTGGTTTAGTGACCAATTAGTTTCAGGGTAGGGTTGAAATTGGTTTAGTGGAAGGGTTAGGGTTTGCAATCAAATTAGTTAAGGGCAAAGGGTTGAATTGGGAGTAGAGTACAAATATGCATACAATTTAATTAGAAACATGATCAACTTTATGTTTCAAATAGTCTTAGAGGTACGATTAGGGTTAAGGTTTCATTACAGTTAAGAGTTAAATTTTATTTCAATTATTTTTAGAAATTTATTAATATTAAAACTTATAATGTTATGCTTGATTAGTATGAAGTTATTAATATTGATATTAAAATTTATTTAATTAGTCATTTCATATTATTAAGAAATTTCAATAGTTTATGAAACTAATTATCATACATTTTGTAATTTTGAAAAGTATTATATCTTTATCAATTAAACTCTTAATGAATTGGTAAGATGAACAATTTTGTTTATTAATTCAATATTAAATTAATATTTCATTTCTAAACATTTCGTTAATACTATTATTTGTGTTAATAATTAAATTATAAGTTAAGATGTATTATATAATATTAATATTATTTATATTTTATTCATAATAACTTGATTAATATTAAGTTATCAATAATGGTTTAACATTTTTTACTTTATATTTTCAATATTGTCAATATTGATGAATAATGTCAATATTGATGTGATGAATAATTTAAATTCTTGTTTTCAATCATTTAAATTTTTAAAATTATTTATCTATATATCAATTCATTAAAGTAATAAAGTAATTTTTTAATTCATTAATTTGTATTGCATAGATTTTTTTCTTGATATAATTAGTATATTATATCATGTAATAAAAATTTATTAGTTTTTGATAAGGATAAACGGGTTTTACAAGGACTCAAAACCTAAAGTTTTACAACAATCGGCCAACAGCCAAACCAGCAAGAAACAACAACAAAATAGGGGAGCAACCTTGAATAGAAACAAAGACAAAAGAAATGCAGACAATCAAGACAAAGAAAAATATCTCTCAGTTAAGCAAGAGCACCAGATCCTTGTTCTTTTGGATGGAAATCCTATTGATTTCCTCAAGCTCCTCCATGATGAATCTGGAGGTACCCTTGTTGCTCCTTCTACTGTTGGTTTTGGAACTGGGTCTAGTGGTTTTGCTATCTCCAGCAGCCACATCATCTCCTCCAAGATCTTTAACTAGATCGCTATGGAAGATTCTATAATCACCAACCATCTCATTGATCTTTTCAAGCCCCTCAATGGTGTTGCTCATAGCTTCTTTACTAATGTCGACCAGATTCTTGAGATTTTTCTTAATCTTAGCCATGGATTGTTCCACCTTATCAATCCTTTGTTCATGGTTACATTTCATTACCTCCACATTCTGAGAGAGTTTTTGAGTCATGATCATGAGTTTTTTCCGGCTTGCTGGGTTAAGGGGAAGCAGTGAAAATGTCAATTATTTCTTTAACCCCCATCTTGAGGGTGTTGATTTCGTGCTTAACCCATTTCTAGCAGTGCTCGTGGCTTATGGTGGCTTTCATGACAAGATTCATCAGACTACCATCTTTCCCCTGATTATTTTTCTGGACATTGACAAGGATGTCTAGTTTAATCCCTTGGTCCGTAATCTTTGGGTTGTAATCCTTCGCCCCCAGCTTTTTCTTTTTGGTGAGGTGCTTGGCCTTGGAGATGAGCTTGTTGTTGGTTTTGTATTTACTCACTACCCATCTGGGGGAGTTCTTGTTGTTGAGCGTCTCAAGAGTGACAATCTTTTCTTTTTCATTCACAGGTTCATATTCAAGGTCATCAACAGGAACCCCACTATCATCCATGTCCATCATCGAATCAGAGATGTCTTGGACCTCTGTCTGCAGACCAATCTCATCAAGCGAGGGCACAATTTCAAGGGATTTGGCGTGTTCCATGATAAGGATGATAAGCCCCTCATGCAGAACAGGGTTGCTAGGGTTTTCCAGGTGCTTTTCCAGGATATTCTCAAGGGAGGAAGCAAGATAGTAGCGAACAAAGATAATTTTACCATGGAAAAAATGATTTAAGATAGTGAAATGGTAGGAAAAGATACTTGCATACCTTCCATCAAGGGTGATATATCTCATTATAAACTCAGCCATGTCAGCCCATGGGCCATGAGATATTTCCTATTATAGCCGCCATTGGCCATCTTGGTGACTCTGGAGTGCTCTTTGTCTTTGTCAAAGAAACTCGAAATGTCCTCCTCCCCATTTTTTCTATCCTTGTAAAACCTTCTTCCAGTCATAGCCAGACCAGTGACCGTCACCACCAAAGATTCATCAATCTAATATTCAACACCATAAGCCCTAAGACTCTCTTTTTTCCATCCATTAACAAAGGCCTCCGTAATCAGAGGAGAGGGGCCATGAAGCCAGTCCAGGTAGGGGATAAGACCACCATCGATGACTTCCTGCCAGACATCTTTATTATTTTTCCGAATCTCACAAGTAGAGGGATCTTGTCTGTACTTATCCCCTCCTATCCTGGTCACCAGGTAATAGGAGATCACTATCGCCAACTAGTCGTAGAAAATGGGCCACACCGAAAGGATATCAAAATAGTAGCAGAAAAGCCATAAAATGAGATAGGAAAACCAGTCGCCAAGGAGGTTTCTAGACTTTTGATTAGGGAAAACCAGAAAGAACCATTTTCCTATCAACTAAGTCATGTCATGATGAGGGATCATTGATTAATGCAGTAATCATTATGTGTGAGATCACACAGATTTTTGGGGAAAGCATCCCTACTACTCCACAAGTTGGTTGCCATGTATCCCACTGCCAGATTGGCCAGTAGATTCACCACCTTATTACCTTCTCGGTATATGTGCAAGATTTTGAAATCTGTTAGATCATTAATTATATTTTGGCAGTCCTTGATCAGGCTGGCAATCATTTAGCTACGATCTGTGCGACCACTCAAACAGTTGACAGTGTTTAGCGAGTCAGACTCTAGCCACACTTTAGTAAACCCCTCTCTTTTAGCCATGTGTATCCCAATGTGGGAAGCACTGGCTTCTGCATAGTGGTTATTCTGGGTGCCCAGGGGGAGTGCCACCACAAAAACCAGCAGACCAAAGTGATTCCTATCCACTCCCCTGCAGTCGCCTGGCCCAGGATTTCCTTGAGCCACCCCATCTACATTGATTTTGATCTAGCCCATAGGGGGAGGATGCCATACAACATTATGTCTACACTACTTGGTTTTGTGGACTGGGTTGGCAATGTTCTAATCAATTTGCAACCGATTGATAGTATCCTAATCCTCCTGGAGAGTAGGAATGGGGGAGTCATTCTTTCTATTGGGGTAGGCATGGAGAAAGTTCTCTTTTATAGCATTGTGTACTCTAACAACCACAACAAAAGGAGGAGTTTCCAAGCCCCTGAAAACTCTATTATTTCTTTGTTTCCAGATGCCCTAGGGAAGACCCACACAATATGCCAAATGTTAAGGAAGTGATTCCAAATATATTTGGCATAGGCGCAGTGCACCAAAAGGTGGCCAACATTTTCCTCCACCTCTTTACAGAGAAAATATTTGTTAGAGAGAGGAATACCTTTTCTGCAAAGATTATCGATGGTAGAGATCTTGCCCTGCATAAACAACCAGAAAAAGTTGTTAATTTAAGGAATTAGGAGTTTGTTCTAGATACCTGCCCAATAGGGGGGAGAAGGACCTAGAGATGAACTTATAGGCATCAACAACTTTGAACTTCCCAAAAGAGGAGAAGTTCCAGAACACTTCATCCTCCCCTTGAGAGCGGGCGATGTTGATGAAATTCAACCAAGGTTGCATAGGTCTCAAATCATTATCAACATAAGAGAGGTCCAACCATTCTCCATTTCTAATGTAATCAGCCACCCAAGTGCCAATTTTTCTAAGGCATAATTCTTTATAGGGGGGAGCCCAAACATTTTCCGATAGGGGGCCTTCACCAGTCCACCAGTCATCCCAAAACCTAATTCTAGTACCATTACCTAGCATCCATCTGCAACCATACAAGATAACTTTGGAGGAGCCAAATAAATTGATCCATAAATCAAAAACCACATTGGGGAGCTCATAAGTTTCCAGAGAGTTTAGGAAATCAAGGATGTGGTACTTAAGTTTGAATATATCATTCCATTCATTATTCTCCTTAAGACATCTCCATAGCTGCTTGGACATCAGGGCTTTATTGAAGTCTCTCAAATTCTGGATATCCAGACCTCCGATGAGTTTGGCCAAGTAGACTTGATTCCAGGCCACAAGCTGTAATCTATTTTTGGATTCAGTTCCAATCCATAATTTATTTTTTTAGTTCTTTCCAATTTATCCGCAATTTTGGCTGGGATTTTGAATAGAATCATAGCATAAATCGGAAGGCTCTAAAGAGAGGCTTTGAGAAATTGGAGCTTACTAGCTTGGCTTAGCAAGGTGCCTTTCCATCCAGCTAGTTTGTTTTGGAATTTCTCTATAAGATTCAGCCAAAAGGAGTCAGGAGTCGGTCCCTAGCAGAGGGGAAGGCCCAAATAGGAATCAGGAAAAGTTCCAATTTTTTAGCCAATAATTGAGGCAATTTTAACTTTCCTGTGCTTGGGGGTGTTAAAGAAAAAGATGGAGCTTTTAGCCAGGCTGATTTTTTTGCCCCAAGCCATGTTCATATATATTCAGAGTCATTTTTAAATTATTGGCTTCTTTGATCGAACCTTCCCCCATTAAGAGGGTGTCATCCACAAATTGTTGGTGCTCGAACAAGTGGGGGCCTCAGAGGAGGGCCGAAGGCCCATAATATTACCAGTTCTGACCTCCCTCTGAATTATTCTATGTGTGTCTATATATATATATATAGACACACATACATATATGTGTGTGTGTGTGTGTGTGTGTGTGTGTGTACATAGATACATATACATATATACATATGTATGTATATGCATATGTATATACATACACACACACACATATATCTCTCTCTGTGTGTGTATAATTAAATGAAGTTAGATAAAAGAAAGGAAAGTATAAAATAAAATAAAAAACATATACAAACAAGTAAATAAACAATATAGTTATAAACTCATGCTTTGCCTAAAGTCAAAAAATGCATATAACAAGCATGGGCATTCAAGTTACAAAAGAAATAAATTTTTATTGATATCATTCAAGAGAGGAGTCGTGAAAAATAAAAGGAACACACAAAACATGGGTTTTTGGATGCAAGCAATGGCCATTTATTCCTTTCCACCAACTCCTCCCATGGCAGGGGGACAACTTTGATTTAATTTGAATGGTGTAGGGCATGGGCAACATGGACAACCATACTCTGGAAGTATGGTTACTGCCTAAAGGACATATTTTTTGTAGATTTGACCAAGCTAAGCATGTCATAGAAGTAAAACAAAACCCACATCCACTTTATATGGATGGAGAGATTGATTTAAGGGTGAGACAAGAAGATAAGGCATTGGAGCGAGCTCATTTCAGATTTGCAGGTGGTTTGAAAGGGTTTTCAGACACTAGGTTGAGTTTGGATGCCCAATTAGGATTCCTCTATTCTTTTCTATCAATCCTAGATGCTCTGCTAAATGGTTGTGTAAATGGTTTCTTAATTCGAACACCAAATGAAAATATGATATTAAATGATTGTTGCTCTTTATTAAGACTTCGAGAAAAGGAAGGAATTAGAAATCACTTGGTATCTTGATTACCATGCTCTTATCTATTAGTTAGATGAGAGGGGGGGTGAATCATATAAACACACAATTCTTTCTATTCATCAGATTCAACCTTGGTAGCCTTTACTTAAAATGCAACTATGACTGTAAATCATTCAAACTCATAAATTGACAAACATTAAACATCACAACACATTTAACACCAAATTTAACGTGGAAACCCAAATAGGGAAAATATATTTGGCATAGGCGCAGTGCACCAAAAGGTGGCCAACATTTTCCTCCACCTCTTTACAGAGAAAATATTTGTTAGAGATAGGAATACCTTTTCTGCAAACATTATTAAATGAAGGATGTCAATGAGATGGAGATGTATTAAGTGAGAGATTTCGTAAAAACATGGAAGAAGTACACAAACTATATGAGGAATTCAGAAAGCAAGAAGAGTTTGAAGCATTATTACCTAGAAGGTTACTGAGAGGTAAAGGTAAGTATAAAGGGAAGTTACCTTTGAAATGTTTTAACTGTGATAAAATAGGACATATGGCTTCTAATTGTCCTAACAAAGAATCTAGTGAAAAGAGAGAATACCAAGATGACAGACAGAAAGACAACCATTACAGAGGACACCAAGACTTCAGAAGGAGAGATAGAAAGACATGCCTAGTAGCTAATGAGGAATCTAATGATGATAAATCTGATGAGACTGAGACTGAGGAAGTTGTTTATGTGGCTATCAAAGACGGATCATATGAAGAAAGGTATGAAGAAAAATCCCTAATATCTCACATAAATGACAATGATTCTTGGATCATAGATAGTGGATGCTCACATCACATGATAGGTGATAAACACAAGTTTGTTAAAATAGAAGACTATGATGGAGGTTATGTAAGATTTGGTAATGATGCACCATGTCCGGTGAAAGGTAAAGGTTCTATTACACTTCTTGACAATACTAAATGTGATGATGTACATTGGGTTGAAGGTTTGAAAGACAATTTGTTGAGTGTAGCACAACTAAATAATACAGGATACTGAATAGAATTTCAGAAAGGAATTATCAAAGTTCATGACAAACATGGAAAGTTGGCTACTACTGGGACTCAAACAAGAGGTAAGACATTTCACCTTGACTCAACTCAGAACAATTGTCTATATGCAAAAATAGAAGATACCTGGTTATGGCATAAAATGTTTTGTCATGTAAATTTTGATAATCTGATCAAAATAAGTAAGAAGCATCCTGTAAGAGGTCTACCACAATGGGTTTTTCTAGGATCCCTCAATCTTGAGAGTGGATTTTACAAGGCCCCCACAACCTGCAACCTTGAGAGTGGGATTTACAAGACTCCCACAACCTAAAACAATGGGTTTTTTATAGGATCCCATAACCTTGAACTTAAGAAAGAATGGAGTAGAGCATAATATACCCTCGAAGACCACCTCCTCAATAGGTGATATAGGAGGGGAGCCAATTGAAAGACCATACTCTGTTCCCATACAACACAGAAACATGGTGCATCAGCCTCCCACTAGCACTTCCCGGCATCCACTGCAGCAGCTAACTCCATCTCAGTAGGAGTGAGGTGATCTCCAGCACCATCCATCTCCACCTTAAAAGAAGATAGGGTCCCCACTATAGGACAAACCAAAGAAAATCGAGACTATAGGGAAAGGACCAACCAAAAGATGGAACTTGCACAAACATGATTGGACTAGAGACGACATCCTTCCATCAAATCTTCAAAAAAGAAAGCAGGGCCAAAGACAAAAGCAAGGAGACCCCCCAAGCAGGGTGTGTGGTCAGATCAAGCAAGACAAACCTCCAATCATAGACCCATGCAAAGCCTAGAAGAGAAACAAGGCATAAGGAAAGAGTAAAACCACCCCCTCCCATGCCAACCATCGCACCATCTTCAACCCCAACTCTAGAAACCCCGCCTTGACAATTAGAACCCCAGCAACACTCGCCGCTCCTGCACACCCTCCCCTCCACACCATATCGGTAAAGAAGCCCCAAACCAAGAGCCAAGGGCCAATAAACCCCTCCACTCCAACCACAAGGGAAGGGCCAACACGAAGACCTAGAGAAGAGTTAGAACACAAAACACCCTGCAAAAAAACCCTCTGGTATGAAACCACCACAACAGTCCAGCAACAACAAAAGGACCTCTCTTCATCCAAAAAGGTGCAGTTTGTGATGGATGATAAGGTCGAGAGGAAAACGATAGCAAAGAAGCATCCCCAGAAAGGGGAAGGGTAAGAAACATGTGCATAAGCGCCAACGACACCCAAACGATGCAAAACCTTACACAACAAAGCCAGGAAAGCACAAAGGAGTAATACCGAAGAAAGAGGCATACAACCAATTGAGCTCTCCTCGCCATCATCTTCATCAGAATATGAAGCCCTTGCATCATCCATGTCATTTGAAACCCTAATCCCTCTGCTCCCGCTCATGCCCATTTTAAAAACTGTTAGCTTCTTGTTAGGTTCTTACCGAAAAGCTTAAAAAATGTGAATTTGGTTATGAAATTTTTAATGGAATAAAACCATTATTCGCAATTGGAATAGATTTCAGCAAATCTCAAATTTATAATTTTGTATTACTGACTCATACTCAAAATTGTTCACTATAGTCAACTAAAGAAGATTTAGAAATTGCTTGCCAATAAATAAATTATAGTTTCTTATGACACTGGATAGTAAGGGATGTGATCTTACCACAGCCGTAGGTCTCATGACGTATGTTGGTCATGTACACAATACCTCCAACAACATTGCGACACAACTTTAGTACATGGCTAGCAGAAAAGAAAATATAACTTGTGCCATCTTCTAAACAATCCTCTTTGACTAGTCAAAACATAGCGTAAATGACTATTGGAGGCTTAATCTTAAGTAAATGGTAGCTTAAAACATCCAAGATATTTGATTAAAACCATCACAACCTTGTTTAGCCATAAAGGAAAAGGGGTAGTAGTTAGAAAAATTTACAAACCTCATAGTAGAAGTATGATTTTTGAGAAAGACTTAATATTATTCAGGGTACTTATTTTATCATGAATATTCAGTGTATAAATGTGTTAAGGGAAGTAATTAGTAGCAAAACTAACAAGGAAAAGAGTTGGTGAACTTTAGTTCTTTCTAGGAGTTTATTTGGTTTTGTTATGATCCACTAGTACACAACTTTGATGCCAACCCATGCTGCAATCAATCATAGAACAACCACCGAGTCTTTTGTGGCATGAAAATGCCAGTAGCAAATTAGAATTTGAGAATTGGTGGCCAAGGAGTGCACATACTTTCCTTCTTCCTTGACATGTTTGATACCTTACCGCAACTGATCGATAGCTGAAAGAATTTAGGAAGGAATGTGTGAACATACCTTCTTTACTCATGTCTTTGTTGGGAAACGTTTGTGGTGTTGCCATCGAATGACTGATGAATAATGTACACTCCTAGCCTTCATTAGGTAGGCCAAAAAGAAAAAAGAAAATATCTACTTCCAAATTAGGATTCTCTTTCCATAGTGCTAAGCATGTACAAGCACAAACTTTTATGGCAAGAGATAGAGTTAGGACCCTACAAGGGCATATGTAGAGGATAGTATTCCTCTAAGATGTAGACTAGTCCTCTCTATCTGAGGTGATCATCAAGGGATAAATCCTATGATCCATTCTAGATAAGATTATCTGCTCAAGATTGACAGTAGTCAGGGAGTGTATTGTTCTAGTAGACTATCAGTTGTACCCCTAGATAGCGGATGAATGTCGCCAGTTGCATGTAGGCAAGCAATACCCGTGATGCCCTAGGGTAATTGGATGGATTGTGCTAGGAGCATGTGGGCCTGGGGCGAGTTGTATGCTGGTGATGGATGTCCCCATTGCTTAGTCATCCGATGGACTATAGGGAAAGGAGAATTTATAATGGGAATGGAAAGATAACAACCCAAGTAATATCTCAATGTGGAATGGCACGTTTTATGTACTTGAATCTTGAGGCAGTAAACACCTTAGGCGTTTGGTCTTTAGAGGTAGACCAAATTAATGTCTCTCTCCCACCATGGGCCACAAAACCTACTTGGAGGGGTGGATATGGACTAATCCACTATGGAGGGTTCACATTGCACCTCAAGCCATAAAAGAAGAACTTTGGATAAGAAGCCTACCCTGCCTCATAGAGCTTCTAAGGTATGCATCCATTTATTTAGCTTCAATATTGTTCATGATGTAATTTACATCATGAGTTATTATCTTGCACTAATTGTATGTTACTTGTTAACATGTTTCATGTATTGAAAAAAAAAAGTGTGTGAATTTGGATTGTTTTGGGTTCTCGTTACATAACAGCTCTACTAGTTCACATAATTGATTACAAATGCCTCTTTTTGTTGGAGGTCTTTAGAACAATCCAGAATATAGAGTAATGTTTATTAGAGTGCCCAAAAAGTGTGTGAGGTTTCAGATGCGACACAGGACAGATAAGAACTATCCATTTGAATCTTTATGAAGAGCTATATTATTTTTACTGTTTGTATACTGCAAAATGGAGGATACAGAAGTGACAGATTTGGTGAGGGGTAGTTGCGATTATTCCCAACAATATTTGCTTTTGATCCTCCATTTCCCTTCGTGTCTGTCATTATGAAGTTTTATAAGGAAACTTTACAATACAACCATGAAACAGTAGAATTAAACTGATATAAGCTTTCAAATGTAGTAATTAAATTAACAAAAAAAATGTGGAGTTCTCATAGCACATGAAACAACTGTCCACAAATAATTGTCCTCTTTATCTTTTGTAAATTCTGAAAACAAGACGATATATAGAAAACAACAAACAGAGGGAGATAATAAACGTGATTGTTTTTTCACACACATAAATCTTTATTCATTCAACTGAAAGATGGATTACATCATGCCTGAATAAAGACGTCTTCAATTGCATCTGCACATTACAATCTTCACACTCATTGCAGACTTACACGCTCAGCAGCAAGGAATCTATATATAGAAACAATAGCCGCTAAAAACGGATTGGAACTGCACTTGATTTTCCATGCATCTATAATGCATTATTCGCAGCGTTGAAGACTGGCAAAACCGAGCTTGAAGACAAGTAGATGTTTAACATGCAGCACGGTAATCATCGAAATGGTGTACGGCACTGAACTCAGTTGAACTGCGGTGAGAATCGAGTATCATCTGCCAAGAAGCTCGTGGGGGACGAAACTAGGCGAGTTGGTTAAAATCCTTTTGAAAATATTGGGCATAATGAAAAGTAGATAAATCACCTATGCACTGAGCAAGGCCATACACTTCACCATCGAATTCCCCTTCAAAATTTGTTTTGAAATGATAGGAAAAAGATGTCAGAAGATCGAAACAATCTTTCTTACAGAAAAATCCGTAAAAATTAGTACAAGAACAAATGAACCACAATCCACAATCTGTATAAAAATTTTGAGATTAAAAGAATTCTCTCTATTATTTGGTGCATGTTTTCCAAATTGTAAAGATTACCACTTCCAAACGAAGTGGAAGCACATTTTACTGTCCTCTAATGAAAATTCAAAACCTACTGTAAAACAAAATTCAATGGCATTATTTAAATCATCATATTAAAATAAACCATTGAACACTAAAGATCACAAAAGCTAATGTTACAAATACAAAAAAAAAATACTGTGTTCTCCTCTCTTAGAGGCCTTTATGAGAACAGACTTGGTTGCAGATCAGGAGAAACTCTGTTAAGAGATCCTTTGTGAGTTTCAGAGCCAGTTGAGCTCTGTAATGTTGCTGTGGATTTAAGTATCAATTATCTGATTTGTGTGTACGTCATGTATGCTAATTGATCAGCTTGTTTTTGTGTTTTGTTGTGGAGTGTTAGCTGTGCAGAAGTCAAAGCGCTGCCTTAAGCTCTCTGAGCAATGTGAATAGTGAGCTATTAGCTATATGGACTGTAAGTTTGAGTGAAGTTTTTTGGAGTTATTATATTGTTTATTTTGTTGCTCTTGATAGTGTTATTGCAGAGAAACTACTTGGGAGATTAGTAAAGGCCTATAAGTGAGTTTGGCAGGGAGCTGTATGCTGTTAGTATAACTGTGTAAAGAAGATTGTGGGTTTCAAACAAAGCAAGGAAGAAAGAGTTCGAATCAGCCAGCTCTGCTCTATTTTTGCCGCTGTTGATCAAGAAGATTTTGGAACAAAAGCATCACACATCGTTTGATGTACTCCAAACCATAGATTGGAGCATTGATTGCAAAATCTGCAGATACTTAGATTGCAGTTTGCAGAGTTATGCTCAAGTTTGAATGTGTTTTTGTTTTTGCTGTTGTGCTCTATTTTCACTTTATCAATAGATGAACGTTTCTCCTGGTCTGTTAAAATTCTAATGAAATTTCTTAATCTGGTAAAGTTTCTTCTCCATTTCAGAACTAGTCCATTACTTGAGATCCATGACAGTATTTCAACCTCATAGTAAAATAAGCTAACGATCACAACACAGTAGCCCTTTTATATATTTAAAAAGATTAATTTTGCAATTACCCCTCTTAAAAACCTAAAACCTAATACAATGAATGCTATTTCTTGTTCTATAAAAAACCTCCTCTTATCACAATGCAAAGGAAATAAGTTCAATATTTTCTCTACATCTTCTTTCTGGATATGAATGGGAAAATAAATAAATATATATATATTTATATATAAAAAATTATAAATTAATATATATATGTTTTGTAATACATTATAAGTTAATTTAAAGATATTTTTGAAATACAACGATTTTCTTATCCAATGAAAACTTGTTAAAAGGAATTCACTGACTTACCTTTACAGAAATCTTCTTATCCAACTTATTTGGTTGTGCAGAGCAGAGTGTTGAAGCTGGGAATTCGAAGTCTATCCTTTCTCAAAATGGTTGCATAGGAAACCGCAAACCAGAAAAAGAAAGTAATAGTGGAAACCAAGAACCTGAGAAGGAACATACTGAAAACGTTGGAGCAGAAAAAATTGAACAAATCTGTAGATCCTGTACTTGCGAAGATCTTATTGGACACACCACCTGATGGTTCCATTAGGATTCATTATTGTGTAATGGGCCCATTGGGTGGTGTGTCCAAATGATCTTTGCAATACAGTATTTACAGATTTGTCCAATTCGTTTTCTCCTTCACTGTTTTTAGTATGTTCTTCGTCAAGTTAATGCTTTTCACTACAGCTTCCTTCTCCAGGTACGTGGTTTCCTATCCAACCATTTCATTAAGGCTACATATCGAATTCCCAGCTTCAACACTCTCTGCCGAAATTAAGATACACTGCACTGAATTCGACCACATTCAGAAAGATATCTTGATGAGTTGTTATCAAGATATGCAGCCTGCCTCCAAAACAATTCAAACACATAAACCAGTTACCATAAATCAAGCACTACAAAATACGGATAACCTAAAAGACCTGCTCGAATGAAATCAAAGCAAACTCACTCAATTATTGATTCTAACAGAAGTTTTACCTGAGGTGAAACTGCAGAAGGTGTTTGCTCTTCTTTGACCACATCCAGGCAAGCATGTGTGATTCCTGAACTTGGTTGAAGGGGAGGGCTCTTTACAATGGCCACAACAAACCCTCCGTGATTTTCATCCTCCTCGGTACCAAGATGGTACAATGCATCACCCAATTAGTTTACCCGGCTTTTGAGCCCAAATCACTATTATACAGAACCGCGATCTTCTTGCTTCTTTTTGTTTTCAATTTTTCATTACAAATATAAAAAAAAAAATCATCAAATTTTTTATGAAATAAAAATAAAATTAAAAAAATAAATAAATAATTTTTTTACTGTCAGGACCTCTTATGTAAAGAGGTCTCTAATTAATTCCAGACATTATAGATTTTTCTCATTTTCATTCTCATGAGAAACAAACCCATTGTTTTCTCTTCCTTCTTCAATTCTGTTCTCAAAAACATTTTTTTCGGGATACTGGTTATTTCTTCATCCTTTTCCATTTTTTTCTTATTAAGCACTATTAGTAGAACAAAAGACAAGTTTTGATCCTGTATAAAATATTAAATTTAGATTTAAAATTTGTTGCCTTTGTTTATTATGACTACAAGAATCTTAATAGTAAACTGTTTTATTCTTTATGAATTGATAAAATATCTTTTAAATTTTATTATATATGTTTTTCATTCAATATATCAGATCTATTTCAATGATCTCTCATCAAATAGTCAAGAGTTAATCCCCAGCTTATTTATATATTAGATTTTAGGTTTACATACAAAACCAACAAAACCTAATGCCATATAATAAGCCAAACTAGAGGGGAAATAAGAGACTACCATTGTAAAGCTAAAATATGGGGAAAGTCAAAGATTGAAAAAGGGGGAAAAGACCACAAAAATTGAAAAGTTATTTATTCACTTGCAAACTTCCGTCAATCCATTGAGAGATTATTTTAAGTAATAACTATGAATTGAAAGATTTATGAATTAATAAACCTCATCTATCAAAATGCAAAGAAAATAATTCTAGCCTCAACTCAAAAATATCTATTGAAATATTCTTGCAAAACCCATTGCTTTGTTCTTCTTCTTCTTGCATTTACATGAACATGAGATAGCATATGTGAGTTTTGTCAGAAACAAAGAAATAAAATACTTACCTCTATTCATTTTTTGTCACATGATTTCTCTGATTGGAATA
Source organism: Cryptomeria japonica (assembly GCF_030272615.1). NCBI lineage: Eukaryota > Viridiplantae > Streptophyta > Pinopsida > Cupressales > Cupressaceae > Cryptomeria > Cryptomeria japonica. The sequence goes on from NC_081414.1 coordinate 350,003,890, forward strand.
CGCAAACCAACTTAGAAGAACGAAAGATTGTAGGCCATTTGGAACCTGAAAAGAATATGCCCACATCAATAGGATAATTTAGAAAAGATAATGAGATAGAGGAGGATGCATTGGATAAAATGGATAGATGGAGCACAATAAATAGGTGAATGGTTAAATGGAAATACTCAAAGTAGATTGTGGGTAGGTGATGTTAATTTAATGATTCAATGGTATCTCAGGTAGATACGAGTAATTTTGGCACCATTTTTTTAAGCCATCCAATGGTTGAGAATGGTAGGTAAGAGAACTATTATTTTATTTAAAAATATAATCAATGGTTTCTAATTATTTTTTTTTGGAATAAGCCATCCAATGATTAAGAAGGGTAGGTCAAGAAATATTATTTTATTTTAAAAGTAAATCAATTGTTTCAATTTTCAAAGTGTTGTTTGTATAAATTTCCACTAAACTTGTGCCCTATGTTAAATTAATGTTCCAATGGTATCTTGAGTAAGTAAGAGTAATTTTGGTATGTTTGTTTTTTAAGCCATCCAATGGTTAAGAAGGGTAGGTAAGAGACATATTATTTTATTTAAAAACCGAATCAGTGGTTTCAATTTTTAGAAAGTTACTAAATTTATGCCTCATGCCTCATGGTAAACTAGTGTTCCATGGTTTTCTTGAGTAGTTAAGGATAAGCTTGATATGGTATTTTTTGAATACCTCCCAAAGGTTAAGAAGGGTTGGTAAGAGAAATATTATTTTATTGTAAAATCAAATCAATACTTTTAATTTTCAAAGAGTTGTGTTTACAATTTTCCATTTAACATGGACCCATGGAAAATCAATGATCCAATCGTTACCTTAGGAAGGGAAATTACTAAACTTTAAATTAAAATTACTTATAGTAGATAGGGATAGGTAGATATAAAAAATGATTAAATGATTTAATAATTATGGTATTTTTTTTTGAATTAATCATCCAATGGTTAAGAAGGGTAAGTAAGAGAAAATATTATCTTATTTTATCTTAAAAGATAAAGTGATTGTATAATTAGCTTGAGAAATTACTCAAAATAGATAGTCTATATGTAGAGAAAATAAATTTAAATCTAGTTATTCGCTTTTTAATTTTGTTTTAGTGAAAAAATTTGAATTTTCAAAAAGTGATTTCTATATTTTTAACTAAATTTATGTTCTATGACAAATAAGCGATCTAGTGGTGGAAAATTAATGAAATATTGTATTTTTTTACTTATATTTTTGAGAAAAATATGTAATTTCTATTTCCAAAATATGCTTCTATAATTTTATAATAAATGTATCTTGCTACAAATAAATGAACCAAAAGTTATGTGGAATACCAAAAAAATTATTATTTTATTTTAAAGGAGAATGAAAAATAAACGATCCAATGAATATGTAGAATAGATATGAAAAATACATATAGTTTTGATATTATTTTGGAAGAGAATGAACAATTTTTATTTTGAATAATTATTTCTATAACTTTTCAATAACAACTTAATGATTCGATTATTACATAAGATGGATAAAGGAAATATTATTTTACTTTTGATTTTACATTAAAAAAATGATTATTTGTATTTCAAAAAAATATGTATGATTTTGTAGTATAATTAAGCTAGCTAATGAATAATATAATGGTTTAAAATAAAAGAAAATTGAAGGAAAAAATGCACTTAATCTACTATAATATATATATATATATATATATATATATATATATATATATATATATATATATATAAAGAAAGCCGAGAGAGATATCGAGGCTTTCATTTCAAACTTTTATTAAAAATTTAACTTTTTAAATTAATAAATGAAAGTCTCTATATCTCTCAGCTTTCTTTATATATATATATATATATATATATATATGCTAGTAGCATCTATAGGGGCAATTGGAAATAAATTAAATTATAAAATATTTATTAATTTATAAGTACAAGATTTTATGTTATATTAATTATTTAAATAATTAATAACTTATAAATCAAATAATTTATATTAAATGAATTATTGAAATAATTTTAAAATTAGTAAGACTTGTTATATGTTATTTAGTTTAATGATTATGGTTTCATTTTGTTTAGGTTTATATTTTAATAATATTTTAAAGTTAATTGGTTACAATTCCATTTTTTTTATTTCATTGCTTAATTTGGTTGAGTTTAGCATTGGGGTTAGGGTTAGGGTTAGGGTTAGAGTTATGGTTCAATTTGATTTAGGATTTAGGTTAATTTGGTTTAGTGTTAGGGTTCAATTCAGTGGAAGGGTTCGTGGCAGGGTTCAACTTGGTTTAGGGTTAGGGTTACAGTTGAAAAAGGTTTCGGTTGAAAAATGTTTAGTGTTAGAGTTATTATTGAATTATGTTCATAATTCCAGTTCAATATGATTTAATATTCAGGCTGCCTTATGGTGAAATTTGGTTTAGAGTTTAGGGTTGAATCTGGAATAGGGTTCAAATATGGCCAGGGTTTATTACAATTAGGATGAAGGTTATCTTTCAAATAGTCCTAGAGGTAGGGTTAGGTTTAAGGTTTAATTAGAGTTATAGTGAGGGTTTCATTAGAATTAGTGTTAACTTAGGATTATGGACACTTAAATTTTTATTCAATTAGGGTTTAATTCTGGTCAAAATAATATTAGATATATAGTTACATGTAGGGTTGGGATTAACATTAACCCCTAATTTAATGAGGGTTAGGTTTTAATTATATTTAGTGTTGAATTGGGTTTATCGTTAGGGTTCTATTTTGTTTTAGTGCAAGCAATATAATTTTATTTTGTTTTGTGTTAGGGTTAGGGCCCCATTTGGTTTGGGGTTAGGGTTCAATTAGGTGTAGTGTATGATTTGGTTTAGGGTTAGTGTCTAACTTGGTTTAATGTTCAATTGAAGGATAGTTTTGTGGTTCAGTTTTGCTTAGGATTATAGTTTGATTTTGTTTAGTGTTAGGGTTAGGTTTTAATTTAGTTTTAATTTATTATTACAGTAGGTTTCAATTTATTTTAGTTTATAGTTATGGTTTAATTTGGTTTAAGGTTAAGATTAAATTTAGGTTTTAACTTAAGTGGGGTTACAATTAGGGGTTTGGTTCAATTCAGTCATGTTCGGGTTTAAAAGGTATCTTTTGGTTTAGGATTATGGTTAAGTTTCAATCTAGTTTAATATTCAATTAGGCTTGGGTTATTTAATTTTTGGTTTAGGGTTAGAGTTTAATTTGTTGTAGTGTGAGGGTTCAACTTGTTTAGTATTTAGGTTCAATTTGATCTATGGTTAGATCATTCAATTTTATCTAGTGTTCAATAAGGAAAATGACTATTATTTGTGTGAATAATTAAATTATTTGTAAACAAGTATTATGGACAGTTTATATTATTTATATATCATTTATCATAAAGTTGAAACTTTGTGTTTATATTAAATTAATAACAATATAGTATTGCATGGTAGTTATTGCATAAACAACTAAATGTAATTAAATTGATTACAAATAGAATGATACAAAAGGAATCCATATTAATACCTAATCTAATACAGTATACAAATTTAATGTTGATCACACGAAATAATGAATGTTTATGGAAAAGTATTACATGAATTTATTTCTAAATCTTTCAATCTATTGTCTTTATCTTTTCTCTTTGCAGGTTGTTTTCCCTTTTTCATTTTTTCATAGTGATCATATGTGAACGGTGGCATTATTCTCAATCCTTGCAAAGAATTTCCATGAGATATATCTACAAATGCCATTCCTATTCTTTTAGTTGGTCCTCTATCAACTATGACTTTTCCAAGTGTCAAACCTTGCGACTTGTGTATTGCCAATGCCCAAGCCAGTCTCAATTGTATTTTAACTAGTCTCAATTGTATTTTAACTGTACAACCTCTTTGTCTTACACTGATGGGAATTGTTTGTGGATTGTGATCATTGAACAAAAAATTGGGAGTAGTTATAAAACTTAACCATTGCATATGTTGGTGGTTCTGGTGGCATACTTCCAGGTTTGTTTACAATATTTTGAATATAACCTAATGCTCCATTTACAAGACCTGCTTCTATCCATAGATTAGAAGTTAGCATAAATCTTGCATTTTTGCTAATCAATAAATCCATATTGATCTCATCATGAGAACTTTCTTCGGTTGCATTAATAGTTCCAACTTTTGTTGCACTGCTGCATGCAACAGGTTGTTTGAGAGACTATATTTTTTTCCTGTTATGATTCTGAACATTATGATTTGTGGAGAACAAATGAACATCATTGTCAAAGGCTTCATTGATTGTTGTACTCATGTTACTATTTTTTCTTGACATTAGCAACTTCCAGTCATCAATTGTAGGTTGTGATTCTCTCAAGTTTGTTAATAGCATATGAAATTGTATTGGTTCAACGTCTTCTCCATCCTCTCTAAAAAATTTGTCTAAGGTAACCACAATTTTGAAGTCTTGCAATAGAATCTTTACTCATATGTTGCTATCATATCTCGGTTTGTATTTGATGGGAGGAAGTTGACCCAAGTCTCCAGCTAAAATGATTGAAACAACTGAAAAAAATATACCAACCTAATTTTGAATGTTATATAATGCAAATATGGAAATTTCATTTGTGGATATTACATTTATTACATTCTAAAATGTTTTTTATAATTCATGGCAATTAAGAACATACCTGGAAATCTTAGATCAGAATTTTGTGACAATGCTCGATGAAAATGGGAATTGATGTTCTCTACTAACTTCTCTCCAATGAAGCTCATTTCACACAATAAATATATACTTCACATGTGATAGTTCTTCTTGAAAAGTTGTTAGTCTTGTTCCTTCTAATAGAGAAAAATATTTAATTGGAATTCTCAACTTGGAATTAATAGTCGATGCTCTTATCTTGAATGTTACTACTTCAGTTGGTGAAATAAACAAAAGGGGAGATTGATTAGGCATTTCTACACTTTTAGGACTTTCACTAATCGCACCAATCAGATAAGACTTTCCTATTCCTTTTGTTCCTTGAATTATCATATACAATGGCATCCTATTTTCATTCATATGGTAATGCGATATAATTATGTTCAATGCTTTCTCTTGTTTCTCACTCAAGCTACCATAATTGATATATTGTAGTATATCATCATGTATAATGCATATGTTCTCTCTCATTGTTTCTATGAAATTGATTGCTTGAGTTGTTTAATCATCACTTTGATATTCGTTAGACCAATTTGTTTTTCTATCAATATCCCTTCTTCCCAACATATCTATTTCTAAGAGTTGCATTCAATCATGATGATGTAGCCTAGATATGATTTCCCAATCATGCTCTGTCATGTTTTCTTGAATGATTCTATTGTCTTTAATTTTTGAATCACTAATATTTTCATTGTTTTTTGTAGTTATTATTCGCTCGACATGCCAAGGGGTATAATTGAGTGACTCCTAGTTTGATATTATGGTGTCATTGTTTTCACATATATCTCTTTCCATGTCATGAAATGGCTTGTAAAGTAACAATTCTCATAAATAGAAATCAATTTTTTTTTTTGATGCACGTGAAGGAATGGATAGAAACCTTGGAAACACTTTGACAATAGATTATCTTTTCCTAGGCTCTCATTTGTTATATCTTCTCCGTTGAGGATTATATATCCATGATCTTGCTACATCAATAAGTGTGATAGCTTCCATTGAGTATGGCCATATCCTATATCCATCAATGAATGATTTCGTTTGTTCTTCATTATTATCTTCATCACATACATCAACGAGTTTGAATACTTCATGTGAAACATTTAGATTGACAAATATTTTACTACTTTCAACCAAGGTAAGTTCTAAGAGCATATGGCATGTTTCTTGAGCTCCAACATCTCTTTCTATAATAGTTTCAACCAAGAGCTTCTTGTATGCCTTTGCTACTATATCATCTGGGTTTTCTATATTTGCAAGATGCAATAGCATTTGATGGTAGTTTTCTGAGCTCTTCTCTGCTTTCACTACATACTTTTCAATGTACTTTATCACTGCATGTTTTGAGAGAACTAGTTGTCAATCTGTATTAGCTCTCCATAGTTGTAGTATGTAGCGGTTGTTTGAATTAACTTTGTCATCATTTCTTGTTGGCTCAAATTTCTTTTCACTACTCTGTATGTCTTGATATAATTTTGATCCATGTAAATTTAAGGCTCAGGGCACATTGTATCTACAATTTTATTTATAAATATTTTTTAGCATTTTCTTCAAACTTTTACATTTCATGTATTTATAAA